>NW_020925316.1:602610-790839 GCF_003984885.1 Neopelma chrysocephalum | reverse complement strand
CACACTATTGCTGATACAAGCCAGGATGCCGTTGGCCTCCTTGGCCACCTGGTCCCAGTACTGTGTCCAGTTCAGCCGATTGTCCAGCAGGACTGCCAGGTCCTTTTCTGCTGGGCAGCTTTCCAACCACTCTTCCCCCAACCTGTAGCACTGCCTGGGCTTGTTGTGACTCAAGGGTAGGACCCAGAACTTTGCCTTGTTGAATTTCATACAGTTGGCCTTGACCCATTAATTCAGCCTGTCCAGATCCCTCTCCAGAGTGTTCCTGCTCTCCAACAGATCAACACTCCCACTCGACTTAGTGTCATATGCAAGCTCACTGAGGGTGCATTTGGTCCTGTTGTCCAGATCATAAGTACAGATATTAAAAAGGACTCGCCCCAAAAGCCATCCATTGTAGCACTTCAGTTATGTGTCATCTCACCATGTTCCATACTGATAACTGTCATAGTTTTCCAGCCTCACAATGGCTTCCAGCCCCTCCTGTTTGAGGCCTGTGCTGTGTGTATTGTTGTAGATGAACTTCAGCTGGGCAATTAATCCTGCAATGTTTTTGGAGGGAGGTTTTCCTATGTGAGGTTTGCAGATACTTTAGTGGTTTCTATCACATCAGTGACCCCTGTGTCTCTGCTGCCACATGGATCTCAATCCCCTAACTCCACTGAGATGGCAGACTGAAGGATCCAGACTTAACTCTAGAGAGCCTGGTTTTATCTCTTCCCCCTTCAAATACAGTTTAAAGTTCTTTCAGTGAGCCCTGCTAACTCCTATGCAAAAATCCTTTTTCTCCTCTTTGAGACAGGTACCCTATCTGTTGCAGCAAGCATGGTGTCATATAAACCAACCCATGATCAACAAACTCAAAATTCTGTCAGTGACACCAGTTACAGAGCCAGGTATTAATCTGCTGGATCTTCCTTTGCTATTTCTTCTCTCATCCTTCTTTGCAACTGGAAGGATAGAGGAGAAACTACTTGTGCTCCTGATCCCTTAAAGAGTTGTCCCAAGGACATTACTATGCATACATTATTTTACATAGAAAAGAGCTTTCTCTATATAAAAAGTGTTCTTGATTACTTAATTATAATGATCAGATGACTGTATAAAAAGTTACTGCTGTGAGATATGGAAACTTATTTGGTAGTTATCTATGCTTTCTGATATGGATTTGTTTTCATACCATTACATTAATATGGTAGGATTTTAAATATGCTAATACTAGTCTTTATGAAGAAAGGGTGTTGCTAATACTTTCATGAATTTAGGGGTTGTCTACAAAGTTTTTGAAATCCTCCGATCTTTTTAAATTGTATTTAATGCGTTAACAGTGTGGTATACCAGTAGCAAATTTCTTTTTTTTTTTTTTTATAAAGATGCCAACATTTGAAAGTGTTTTAACTACACATATATGTGGTTAAATACATGAGGGTGTTTATAAATATATGTATATATATATATATGTAAAGTAAGGAAGATGTATGTAGCTCATCCTTTCTACCTTTCTGTTACCAAAAGAAGCAGAATAATCTTGCAACTTCTTTCTCCTGTTCATGCTGAGACCTTGTGTTTGGTATTCCACAGCAGACCAACACTCCAGAAAGACCTGTGTGAGATGGTTCAGCTCACTAAAAAATGCAGAAATAGAAGCACGAAAACAAATCCCTTTCAGAAGTAATGCTCTGCTAGCTTGTCTCGATGGCCTGTGAAACCACAGTCTTCAAGAAATATCATCAGTGGTTTCTGCATCTTGTTATGCTGTCTCGCAATATTTAAGTATCCGTTACACATTTCTGATCAAGACTTACTTATCTCCCTCTAATAGGATAGTTCTTAAAGTAGCTGCTGAGGGAAGGTTGAAATGAGTGAATAAAGAGTGAGGTCTTTTCAGCTGCTTTTAGAAGGTTTATGTCTCAGAGACCCAGCAGTCTGTCTAAGGTAGCAAGGTTTTTGTTTTCTCTAGAATACCACCTACAAGAGAGATGGAGAGGACCTTTTTAGAAGGTCATGGACAAGGGGTAATGGCTTCAAACTGAAAGAGAGTAGTTTTAGATAAGATTTTAGGAAGAAATTCTTTACTGCGGGGGTGGTGAGATACTGGCACAGGTTGCCCAGAGAACCTGTGGATGCCCCATCCCTGAAGTGTTCAAGGCCAGGTTGAGCAGGGCTGTGAACCACCTACTGTAGCAGAAGGTATCCCTGCCCGACAGGGAGTTGGAACTAGATGATATCTGAGATCCCTTTCAACCCAAAGCATTTGATCATAATATTCTTCTGCCCTTAATGAGATGTGGAGAGGAAGTATAGTCTTGACCTTTAAAAAAAAAAAAGTTTTACTGCTTAATCTGATACAGATTAGCAAGAATTTATCATATATTATACTGAGCAGTGATAACTTGCTTGTCAGGATTTTGTCTTTGGAAATACTTTTTTTCCTCTGCTGAGAGGAAATCCAGATTACAGTTGCTTCTGTGGGTTAATTATTATTGTGGTAAGGAGCGAAGTTTGAGAAAATCTTGCAGATGCTTCTTCCATGATACTGTGTGGTTGAACTAAAGCTCTTAACACTATTCTCCATCCTGCTGTTTTTTTTTTGTTTTAGTTTCCCCACCCACGTATACCAGAACCAGACTGTATCGAAGGAATTTCAGTTTCACTACCCAGGGGCTGCAGAATGTAGGTGCAAAAGTGCTTAGATATAACCTGGCTAATTAGGTTTTCACACGCACTATCTGAAAGTCCCTGTAAACAGTGCTCTGTCAACATCTGTTGCAGGGCTCAGTGTCATTGAACCATTGTGTGTTCCGTGGTGTAGTGTTTTTCTGCAAGCTTACTGCATTAGGCAGAGATGGGAAATATGTATTAAGCAAGTATAATTAATATTTTTGGCTGCTTTGGGCTAATTTCAATGCAAAATAATACATTATATGTGATACAAATGTTGAGAAAAGATTGCTTTGCTCTATGATTTTGAACTATACATGCAGAAGTTATGTAGTAATGAGGACTGCTCTGATCACAACACCTGTCTGAGAGAATTAAACCACCATAAGCACAAGTTAGTGCTCGAAAATACCAACTTCATCTTACCTCTGCTTTAGAGTCTTCAGTGCATGTTCTGTAGCACACAGAACTTCATTTAGAATGTACTTGCTTCAACAGTGTTGATGTTGTTTAAATTTAGTCTATTATTTTGACTTCCATGTTAAATATTAGCCTTAATTTTAATATTGTAACTTTTTTTTTATAACAGTTGGCCTGTTTCTCTGATGATGGTAGGGTTTCAATTGTAACTAATTCTATGTCAGAATATGCCGCTTCACAAATAGTCCTCTGTGTAAAATGATCTGGTTTACTGTTACTTTACCTTCTGCTACATGGAGTCTAGCAGAGCACTGCAATTACTGGTGTGGAAATTACTTTACTTTAGTGTCATAATGCCACAGTGCTTTCAGAATGGCAGGCTGCCACTTCTGTGCAATGTTATGAATAGCACATGAACTCGAGTCTTACTTAAAGATAGCATGTTAGGGACAATTTTGCCATTTGCTGTCAAGAGTGTGCGGTGATTTGTAGCTGAACGGATCGTGATAATGCTGTGTGCCTTATATGCATGTTTTGCAAGGTTTCCCCCTCTTGCACATTCTGTAGGCTTTTCCTTCTGTAATTCAATCACCTGCATAATACTCTGTGTCAGCATGGCTTGTAATATGATACCTTTGCAAGATTCTGTGGTTTTATAACTTAGTGCTTATTTATCACAGTCCTGCCTCAAAGTTGTCTTCATGTTTTCCTTTCTTATCTTTTTCCATTTACTCTGCCACTTCCTTCTTGTATTTCGTGCTTATCAAGGCTTTTGCCTCTATAAAAAGCTATGTGCATTGCTAGAGTCTGGTTTTGGTTTTTTCCCCTTGCAGTATCTACTTTTTGATCCTCCTGGTCAAAGTTGCATTCTTGAGACTCTACTTTTTTAATGACTCTAAAGGCCTTGTTTGCAGTCATGTTTGTGAATATTACTAAGGCAATCTTTGTCTGGGGTACCTATATGAACTATTGCTTTTCTTACTCTGGTCTAGACCATCCCTTGGCTGTTAAATACTCAACATTTCCATTTACCTCCATAGAGCCCAGGCCTGGGCGCAACAGCAGTACAAGGACATAATCTGCTTTGCCTTTCTGCCTTTTTATTGAACCCATTGTTCATTCTCTGTAACATGCCCAAGATGTGCAGCTGTGAACTTGCTTAAAAGCAACATGGTGGGAGGGACTGATTAGGTACCAAATGTCACTGCCTCATTTCAGGAAAAAAAAAATCCAGAGAACTGGAATTTCTTCTTCTCCTGCTGGAGCTCCTTCATAGTTCAGTAATTTCACTTGGTGAATGTTTAAGTTAAGAATTGATATTAGGTACATGTTGCAATAAAATAGCCTTTCAATCTGACTACTATGCGTGGTAGAGAACTATGTTGTGCAGTATGAATGCTAACTTGCAAATTTCACGTTTCAGCAAATGCTTTTTCTTTAGTTACTTGTGTATATCTATTTACCTGATGGAAATTTGATTGTATACTGGCCTGTCAAGCTTTCAGAATTTAATTTTGCATTCATTCACGCAGTAGTGTGGGATTAAATGTTCGCGTTAGTGAGTTGTGACATTATTGTGAATATATTTTGTGTGTTCAATGTGACACTTAGGGACATGTGGACTTGCAGTGCTGTGTTAACAGTTGGACTCAATGATCTTAAAGGTCCTTTCCATCTAAACAATTCTGATTCATTGCTGAAAAGTAATAACTGTTATAAATTGTGTGTAAAAGTTTATTTATGTTCTGGCCCAGCCTGATGTCCAGTTTCTAGGATTTTTTTGTATTACAGTTGATTGATTCTTATTATTTTCTTGGAATTGTTTGTTAACAAATTGATCAGTAGAATCAGCTGTTTCCCCTGTGCTTTCATCTTGCTCTAAATTTTGCATAACTTAAAGCAGGAAAAGGCACCTCACCCTTTCGCTTTTTTGCTTTACTTATAGTACGTTGGTTTTTATTATTATCATCTTGTTATAATACTGTGAGTTTTAATGCTGTGGAGGAAGGCAGAAAAATCTTGTCTCTGCTGCAGTTTGAAAAAAATAATACCCTTACTGTTCAAAATGCATAGCGCAAAATGCGTTAATCTGAAGTGTCTAATAAGTTGAATAAGGTTGAATTTAACCTACATGTCATATTAAGGTTTTCTTAGGCATTGCCTTCAACACATCAACTATCAGATATAAAAAATAGCTGCTTTTTTTTTTTTTTCAACAACTCAAACTATTTTTTTGACAGCAGTTTTAACTCCCAAGCTTTCTTGGTTCTGACTGTATTTTGAATAGCGTTCTCTAGAGTATTTTCTTAAGTGTTGTTATATGCTCTTTCTCATTACAGGCGCCTCCACCTCAATAAGAAAGCCACAGACAAACAGCCATATAGCAAGCTTCCTGGTGTTTCACTTCTAAAGCCTTTAAAAGGTGTGGATCCTAACCTGATCAACAACTTGGAAACCTTCTTTGAACTGGATTATCCAAAAGTACGTATATTATTTAGTGTTTTTGTCCCCTTCCGTGCCTCAAAAAGTCATATGAGAAGCTTGGGTGAGAACTATGCAACCTCATTATGTCTGGGATTGTTATTCCTTCTGCAGCAAATGTATAATTATATATTTTACATTATGCAAACAAAACTTATTCGTTTTTAAAAAGCTGTCTACTGAGGAACATGTCCAAGGCTTAGGGATGAAACATATTCTACACTTCATTAAGATTTGCTTAGTCATTTTCCCCATAGTGTGGTGTTTATAGACTGAAAGGTTTCATACTGCTATAAAAGATCACTTTAGAGGCAAGACATCCTCCTCAGTTGACTACTTCTCTATAACAGATCCTCCAAAAGAGAACTCTTAACTGATAGCCTTTTTGATGGTTGTTGCTGATGGCACATCTAATGAAGAATTGCTCAGTGATGAGGTGGTACACCTGACCAGTTGTTGGTAGGTAGGAGAGTCTCCAAGCCACTTAGTTTTGTTGAGAAGCAAATAGTTGTTAAAAGTGTGCATTGGCTGTTAAACACTCTTTGAATTTGTAATATAAGTGAGAAGTGTGTCAGATGCTGTCCTTGTTCTAGGGAGCTTACAACTTAAAGACAAATCTGTCAATGCTTGCTGCATCATTCAGTATTTGATGCTCCTGTGGGTGGGAAAAGGAATATGCTTTCTACTGTGTACCTGCTGATTTCTGAAATTTGAAATTTAGTTTTAGTAAAAAACTCCTCTTTTCTCAATTCTTCTGAACTGCATCTGACACTGCTGCTGCAGTTGTAAAAGGTTTGTGTAAGCTGTATTGTAAGTTTCCTTTTTGTATTCTGAGTGAGAGCTTTAAACTTAAACGCTAAGTAAGCAGGGTAAAACAAACAAAAATCCCCATCATTTGGAACTTATTTTGGGTAGTTTTTCTGTAATGAAGCTTGGGAACCTTTTGAAAAGGTTCAGAGGTGAACGTATTTATCCTTTCAACTCAACAAAGTGTGATAAAGTGTGGCCAAGCACTCTTTAAAACATAAGGCATACTGTGTATGCTATATGCCAGTATTGCAAACAATGCAAAGAACCTTCAGCAATATCTTAAGCTATTTTATGACTATAATGAGCATCAAAACATTATGCAGCCGAAACATTTGACATCAAATAAAACTTCTTTCAGAACTCAGAAAAACAGTTATGCTGGATCTTGCTTTATGAGAGATAGTCTTGATCCATAATTCTGATAATATATGGGTAGCAATCTTAAAATGTTGCTACTCTTCAGATATCTGAATTTCAGATAACAATAGTGACAATCATATTTCTCTCAAGGAGATTGAAAATACATGTGTGAATGCTTCAGTTTACTGGGGCACAGATTATACAGTACAAGCAAGATCCCAAACTGTTTCATAGTTATAAACACTTTCATAGTTATTGTACAAAAGTACTTCTTTTAAGAGATTGACCACAAAAATTAGAACAACAGTATTGCCTGGTATTCAAAGTTCAGCTGTCCAGGGAGAAATTATTATGAAAGTTTAAGATTAAACTTTTTCCAGTGAAGGTGAACTCAACCTGCAGCGATACCAGTTTTCTTCTGTGATACTCCATGTGTGAAATAGCCTTGTCTTGAATAGAATTCAGTAGTGCAGTTTCTAAACTGAAGGACTTACACATATTATCAGTGAACAGTTCTTAGCTACTGTATGTATTGTAATTGTCACAGAAGTCTCTCTATTCATATTAAGTAAACCTGATAGTAATGTTTATGTAGATAAGCATCTTTGGATTCCTTTTGCTTTTATCATACATTTTGTAGTTCTTTACTTTGTTACTGCATACAAAGGCCATTTACTGTAATTTTTTTTTTTTCTGTTTTCAAATATTGGAGTCTGAAAAGTGGGTTTTTTTTAATTTCTGGTTGAATTTCTTGGAGAATATGGATATAGAACTGCCATTGCTACTGTGGATTGAAGATTAATTATTTAATTACTAGACAAAATCGTTTTATTTTACAAATTTAATTTGATGATCAATAAAGAACTAGTTTCTTCAGTTATTTCTCTGGTGTTCATGCTGCCAAGATTGTTCTGTTGTGATAGAAGGATGTGTCTGTTTAATGATACAGGTCTTTTACTTTTTAAATTCTGTTTTCCATGCTGATAAGATGGTAGAAATCAAACACTGCTTCCTCTTTGGCCAAACTGGCTTTGAGTTTGCATTCTGAGAGGTAGAGATGTGTTTGTCTGATAGTCTGTAGTGCTAGTGGAGTTAAAACAAGTCTTGACTCCCATTTAGTGATTAATAATTTTAAATTTCCACAATATTCTGACTGTAGTTAGAGTAGTTGGGTGTTTTATGTATGGCAATACCATTTTTTAATTGAAAGTATGTATGTATTTAACATAATATCTTCTTTTGAATGAAATACTTCTTACTGAATAAGAACATCAGAAATTCTCATCAGAGAGCCCACGGGCAGCTTTCAAAGTTCAGGTTACTTTTTGCTCAAGTAGTTTAGGGAAAATAAAGTCCAATTAGGTGATAGAATAATATAAAGGAGAATAAGGACTGTTTCGATCACTAGTTGCGACTCTTATTTACAATAGCTACTGAAAGATGTGGTCCAAGAAAATTGTTTCTTGTGATTGAATTTCTCAATCTTGGGCTGTAAAAATGGCTTCTAGGTATCTTGATCAGAAATTTGCATTTGCTGTATTTTATTATTTGTATTAGAGCTCTAATAGCTTGTAATAATTCAGTAATTTTAACAGGGGGAAAAAAGAAAGTTGTATCAACTTACAAGTATTCAAGGAATTTGCTGTTAATGCAGAAACAGAAGTACCTTTATCAAAGCATGCAGAGCAGCCTTAATGTTGAGTGATTCTTAAAGCGCTATTTCTTCACATGCCCTCTGTAGCTCATGTAACAAGCATGGAGCTTGATAGCTGACACAGCTACAGTTTTCCCTTACCTCTTGTTGTTCTTTCAACCGTTGGTTTGTTAATGAGGAATATACAGATGCATATACATGTTCCTGAGCTTAGCTTTATTATACAATTAGGTGCACATATGTACTTATGCTGGTCTCTGTGGGTTGTCTTCCAACTCTGTTCTACCTGTGTATCTACAAAGTTAAGGAATGGAAGATGTAGTTCAGAGGCATGCAGTCAAAGTGTATCATAGCCTCATTCCTTTAATATTTTGAGTGCTGTAATTTCATTGAATATAATATTGGATTTAAGATTCATATGTGAATAAAAATGGAAGAATGTTACCTTGTATACCAGAATGTCTTATTTCATTACTGATAGAAACCGTTTGATAACAGAGAAAGTCATGTTCTTCAGCAGAAGAGTTTGAGATACAGCCTGGGTTCTTTCTTCTCAAGTGCATTAAAAATTACTCATTTAGCTGTAAAGCAACCTCTTTGGTTTTAATTTTATAACAGCACTCTTCTTTTTTTTTTTTTTTTTTTTTTTAGTTTGCTACTCAAACTTTATTCGTAGACCGTATGGATATTAGCTGTATGTACATAAATATATATGTGAGTGTATACATTTTTGTTTTTACTAGTATGAAGTACTACTCTGTGTACAAGATCATGATGATCCTGCTATTGATGTGTGCAAAAAGCTCCTTGGCAAATACCCAAATGTTGATGCTAGACTGTTTATAGGTAAGCAGTGCAACTTGAAGGTGGGACTCTTGTAAAATGTTAGGTACTCAACTCAATATACAGTATTCTAAAATAAGTAGATATCTTGTTCAGCTCGTGTTTATTCTGTAGCTTAATTACCAGTTTGGGGTAAAAAGTATGTTTGTAGTCACAGTCTGTGACATCAGTCCAAGAAAACTTTAGGAAGAATGATTTACTTAACCCCTACATTTTTTCCTTCTAATTTTAAAATAGCAGTTTAAATCCTGTCTTTGCACTGAACTAAATGTGCAGGAAGTGACTTTGAATTGTGGCTGTATTTGAGCTTGAGGTCCTGCAACAATACTTTTTCCTCTGCTTAGACTGTAGGGCTTGTTCTTTGCTTTATATTTGAATTAGTGGAGGGGAGGGTATATTAGAACAAGGTAGTTGAATGTTGTTGGGTTTTTTCTCTGATGTGAAGCAAACTGGACCATATCTGTCAGCTGGATGCAAAAGAGTGTGTCTCTCTTTATTTTGCTCCTTTTTCATTTTTCTGCTAAAATTATTGTGGAGTCTAAGGGTCATAATCATAGTCTTAAGAAATAAGAGATGGATAATATTTACCTTACAAAATGTTGTAATAAGCTTTGTAGTTTTACTGTCCTTTTAATTACAACAATCCTGTTACCCTTCCATTTTGAGGAAGTCTTTGAATATTTTTTCCCTTTTATTTCTCCAATTATAGTAAGATCTAAAATATAGGCATGAAGGAATACTGGAAATGTAAATCCTTTGCATAAAAATGGAATTTAAGAATCGATGGGTAAACATTTACTCTTCAGTTAGTATATCGAAATAATTTTGGTACTGTGTCTGAATTCCAAAAAACCCTTTACATTATTTGTGAATGATGTTTGTATTTTTTAGGTGGCAAGAAGGTTGGCATCAACCCCAAGATTAACAACTTAATGCCTGGCTATGAAGTTGCCAAATATGATCTCATATGGATTTGTGATAGTGGAATCAGAGGTAGGTGTGTTTTGTAATGTTCTGACTCTTGTGTTGCACTTACTCACTGTGGGCAAGCAGTTATTGGAGACTATTTTTACTGAGAATATAAGTAGAAATTAAAGTTTAAAGTCTGGAAAAAATATTTTCATGGTATAAAAAGGGGTTAATCTCTAATTAAAGGTGAAAATACCTTTAAAAATACTGTTCAAACTGTTTCCATTGTACTTATTGTTGATCATAGTCATTATGTTAATCACTAATATTATTATTTTTCTACCACTTTATTCTTGCAAAATACTGTGCATCAGAGTATATATGCTCTTGATACTGCTAATAAATTTAGAATTAGTGTCTCTCTACAGTAGTCTGCTAGTGACAGAATTGCTCCATGAACCATCTTTCTTTCATTTGTCGTTTAGTAACGCCAGACACACTGACAGATATGGCCAATCAAATGACTGAAAAAGTAGGCTTGGTCCATGGGCTTCCCTATGTTGCAGACAGACAAGGTTTTGCTGCTACTCTTGAACAGGTGAGTAAAATGTTCTGGGGGAGGGTTTGGTGTTTCCTTTTTTTTCTTGCAAAACCTTGCTGACTGAAAGCTATATTGTGCCTCTTGCACCTTTTGAGTGAAGAAATATTTATTTTCAGCTGCAATCATGCTGTAAACTATCTAGGATAACTTCTAAATGCTCCAAAATTCCTCCGTGGTGCTCTGAACATTGATTCAGTATTTAAGTTTACAATACGAACAATAAAGATTATAGGATGAAAATTATGGATTCGATTTTCAAAATTATTAAAACTAAAGAATACTTTCCAGTGCTTAGTCAGAAAGCACAATTTTGATGTCTGAAAAGGCACACAGATGTGGCCATGATAAGTCAAAGTCCAGCTTGCACAGTATCTTATTTCCAGCAGGGTTTACAAGCAGAGTCTTTGAGGAGAGTAGAACAAAAGCAAGGCTTATATCCTGTTTTCCAATAATACTGTCTTAACTTTCTGCAACCTTCAGCTGAGAGGCTTCCTGAGCAGGAAGCAGACTTGCATATTTACTAATCCTTAACATATTAATATTCTACTAAGAACAGATTTCTTATACAAACATTTCCATTGTTTCTTGCAGTCCATACAAATTTTGAATGTCTGTAACTTTACCAGGAAATGCAATAGATCTATTACAGGATCCACAGAATCTTGTTCACTCTGACCCTTACTCTTCTGTAGTGCTATTTCATGTCTCCTAATACTTGTGTAACAGAGAGTGAAAAGTTGATTCCTACCCACCATCTTTATATAACTCATTCTGTCCTATTCTCCTCTCTTCTTTTTCAGTAAGTTCTCATTTGTAGAACAAAGAGGTTGAGTTTTCTTGTTTCTTTCTTGTATCTCAAGGCATGTAATTTAATCAGTTATTATTGTGAGATGGCGTGTATTAAGGCATTTTGTCTCCAAAGCTAACTGATGGGAATCAAAGACAGAAATGTGAGAGATGAAAATGCAGTGATATTCAGTACTCCATCATTGCAGGGAGTGAGGGATGCTCATGTGATTTTTTTTCTTTTTTCCCTTTGTTTTTTTCTTTTAACAATACAAAGTCTGAATTTCCTCTTACAAGAGAAAAGCAGAGAGCTATAGCACAAGTTTCTCAGTACTGCTCGTTGCTAAAGCAAGAATATGGTTATTTGTTAAAGCAGGAATTACAGCTCCTGCTTCCTGGAAGAGCTTTTTGCTTCCAGATCCAGTATACTGCAAGATGAGCATGCCTTTTCTTGATGAGTTACTGTAAGACCAGTGTGAAGGCAGTCTATACTAAGAACTAGTATAGCTAGCACTCATTCCCACTGTTGTTTTGTAGGACACTCTTAAGTTACTGAATCTTGTAAAAAGATTTGCTGTCGTAGTTTAAGCCCAACTGGAAATCAAGCACCACACAGCCACTCGCTCAACCCACCCCTTGTCACCCTCACCCCAGTGGAATGGAGATGAGAATCAAAGTAAAACTTGTAGATTGAGATAAGAACAGTTTAAAAATAATTAAAAATAAAGTAAAATAAAGCAATAATTGTAAATGATAATAATAACAACAATGATAATAAAAAAGGAAGAACAACTGATGCATAACACAGTTGCTCACCACCCACTGACCCACGCCAGACCCCCCTTCACGAACGCAGATCGGCCCCTCTTCTGGGTAACTCCTCCCAGTTTATACACTGGGCATGACATTCTATGATGTGGAATATCCCTTTGGTCATTTCAGGGTACCTGTCCCAGCTGTGCTCCCTCCCAGTTTCTTTTGTGTACCTCCACACTGACAGAGCACAAGACAAGAAAACTAAAGAGTCCTTCGCTTAGCATAAACATGACTTAGAAAAAACCCAAAACATCAGTATGTTATTAACACCAGTCTCATTCTGAGTCCAAACCACAGCACTGCAGTAGCTACTGAGAAGAAATTAATTCTACCCTAGCTGAATCACAAATTGAATGTTTTCACTATTCCTGTTTGCAAGTAAACATATTTACTCTGCTTCTGTAGAACCATATAGTAAGTTTCTAAGAACATGTATGCAATAGTGCAGTTAATTTTCACAAGAGGAAGGAGAGAACCTGTCTGTTGGCTATCACCAGATAATATAATAATACTAGTGATTATTCCATTGCTTCATGGTTTTTTAACATGTATATATTCCCTGAGAACAACCTCAGTCAATTAGAAATGAAATACCAAATGAAGTGCAGTAGTTCAATGTGTGACTTTAAAACCTGCTTATAGATTTGTAAAAACACAGCCAATACCACTAACAGATTTCTGAGATATGATGATACACTAGAATGTAGAAAATTCTTAGAATGGTAGTAAAGATCTTTCCAAATACACTTTCATAATTGGCCACATCCAGCACTTTTATCCTCCAGATGTGTTCAGAGCAAAAGTTGTCAGTGAGTAGCACTTAAGTACAGAGCTTTAAATGGCTATTTTTGTTTTGGCAGGTTTATTTTGGAACTTCCCATCCAAGGTCATATATTTCAGCCAACTTAACTGGCTTTAAGTGTGTAACAGGAATGTCATGCTTGATGAGGAAGGATGTCTTGGACCAAGCTGGAGGACTGATAGCTTTTGCACAGTATATTGCTGAAGATTATTTTATGGCCAAAGCTATAGCTGACCGGTAAGATGACTCTGAACTAAGCTTGTTGCTTTAAATGTAGTTTAAATACTTCTTCTTTTTTTTTTTTTTTTAAACATGGTGCATATTCTAAGTGGAGGTATTCAGGTGAGCTTCACTTGTCTATATTAAACATGATAATAATATGTGCTTTATCCTGTCAGTATAGTCTTCTAGAAATAAGTAAGCCATGTCATTGTCAATTCCTTTAGAGAAAAGTTTTTGAGAACTTGGTTTAAGTATTTGTTTTTTTCCAGTGAAGAGTCTTGATATAATACACTTTTTTTTTTCCCTATATCCATTGTAATAATATGGTACAAATGCCAAAGAAACTTTTCAAGTCTAATAAAATTCTTGTGTGTTTGTTATCTAATTGGTTTTTGCATTTCTTATTTGCACATTTTTATAATAACTAATTCCTTTTTCAGGGGCTGGAAATTTGCAATGGCCACACAAGTTGCAATGCAAAACTCTGGTTCATATTCTATTTCTCAGTTTCAGTCCAGAATGATCAGGTAAAATTTTAATTTTTACTTCTTTTCCCGCCCATCCCTGTCACGTGCTTCTGATGGGAATGAGCTGGTAATGAGAGGAAATATATTTTCCAAGCTGATTTGATCTAATGCCCAGTATACTTAAGTTCAATGTACAGCTCTTTCTTAGTGCTGGGAGAGAGGCGCTAACTTTGCACAGGAGTATGACTAACACAAGTATTAAAAAAAAAAAGAAAACCTCCCAACCTTCAGTACCTTTTAAATGCTATCTGCGGTATCTTTGGAAGGGAGATTTTTTTACAGGATTTTATTTTGAGGTGTAAATTAAATGAGGTTAACATTTTCAGAAAATGCCATGATGGCTCATTTTGTGAGGTGGGGGAGGAGGACATAATGAATAATGTAAAGTCAGAACTGGTTTTTTTTATCTTTCCTAGGTGGGCCAAACTACGGATTAATATGTTGCCTGCCACAATAATTTGTGAGCCAATCTCAGAGTGCTTTGTTGCCAGTCTAGTTATTGGATGGGCAGCTCATCATGTGTTTAGGTGGGATATAATGGTATTTTTCCTGTGTCACTGCTTGGCCTGGTTTATATTTGACTACATTCAACTAAAAGGTGTTCAGGTATGTAACTTCATTTTCTTTGGAGGTTATTAAAGTTACTATTGCCATCTACTTGAGTAAAAAGACTAATTATGGTAATAAAATAATTCTCTTGACATCAAGGAAATTACAGGTCAAATCCTGTTACTTCTCAGTCTTCCAGCTTCATTTATAGTAGCATGAAAAGGAGCAAGTGTGCTTGGTTGCCATTTGGTATTCTATATTCACTTGCCTCTGCATAGGCTCTGAAAGTTTGTCCATCTGTCCCCTTAATCTTCATGTTTCCAGTTTGCTCTACCTAGGCATATTCAGAAATTTTAAGCTCTTTTAACAGTACAAGAACAGCAGCTTTGTGAGATTTTGGTTTGTTTGGTTTTTTTCTTTTTATCTTTGTTGTCACAGTGTTATTTGTATTGAGGTGTATATGTACTCTTAAGTACATTTTTCACTCTATTTTGGCAATAATGGATCTAGAGGACAGCTGTAGCCTACTTGTAAAAATAAAATCTTCCCATTACTAGGAGTGAGGCTTTGCAAAAACTTTTGTTATAGAAAGATGTCACAAATCAGAACAGCATTTGTTCTCCTGATGCTGGAGAAAATTTAGACTATTTTCTGTTGTGACCATGTGCCATACAAATCAAATCTATAATTACTTGTGTATGCAAACTTATCAAACAGTTATCATACTGGAAAATATTATGTCGGTAGTTTTAACACATGGTGGAAATAATAAAGTTAAGGCTTGTGTTGATTCTGTAGGTCTCCAGAAGGTCTAATAGTCACTTTCTGATTACTGTTTTCATTATAAGCAGCATGTAAAAGATCACTATGCCTACTCATCCTCTTCTGAAGCCTCCTTAATTTCAAGCTGTGCGTGTTGCTGGAAGTTCTCAAAGGAGCAGAAAATATCAAGACACTATAATCCTTTTTTCTTAGTCCCACATTTCCTATGCAAT
This sequence comes from Neopelma chrysocephalum, assembly GCF_003984885.1. Lineage (NCBI taxonomy): Eukaryota > Metazoa > Chordata > Aves > Passeriformes > Pipridae > Neopelma > Neopelma chrysocephalum. Next base: position 775,403 of record NW_020925316.1, on the reverse strand, counting down.
AGGCCAAAGACTTTATTTGAATTTCATTCCTCTGGGAATGTGCAGGAATGGGCTGTGTAGATGCTGGGGTCTGTGGCAAAAACCTGGTGTCTCTGCTTGAACACAGTTTTATAAGCTGAAGAGCTTATAAATGCTTCAAAAATGTGCAATTGCCACACTTTTCATTGCCTGTTGCTCTACGTATAGGTCTCTTTTTTTCAAACTTGCTGGGTCATTCTGCCACGCTTTTAAGGTTTAATATGGGTAACTGTATCTTGAACAAAAAAAATATTAAACTGCTATTGATATCTTAATCTGCATAGTAAACTTTAGAAGAGATTTATCTGTAACAAATATTTTAAATTACTTTAAAGTTTCTCTTGAATAATCAGTATGTTTAAATACTTTTTTTTTTATATATTTCTAGGGTGGTGCTCTCTGTTTTTCAAAACTTGATTATGCAGTAGCTTGGTTCATCAGAGAATCCATGACAATTTATATTTTCCTATCTGCTTTGTGGGACCCCACTATTAGCTGGAGGACAGGACGCTACAGATTACGTTGTGGAGGCACTGCAGAAGAAATTCTTGACGTATAGCCACACATTTGTAACTGTGAATGTCAAAAAGAGAAGGGGGAAAGAAAAGTATTATAAATTGTTTATATACTTTTAAGAAAATCTACCTTCATTAGTTTTATTACTTGTATGTTTGGTATCTGTTCTTTAATTTATTTTTGCATGGCACTTGCATCTGTGAAAATACATCTGTAGTCTTGGCCAAATGGTACCTTGTTCCTCTGTACAAATAGAAATGGAGAGAATTGGTCCTGACATCTACTTTCTGTAAGAATGCTCTGCAGTAAACTTTTTTTTTTTTTTTAAAGTGTCCTCCTGGATGTGAACAGCTTCTTACTCCTTGGTATGTTAGCCTAGCAAATCTAAGGTTCACATAGCTATTTTCCAGCTGGATTGCACAAGGCTGTACCTAGTAAAAGCGCAGAGGTACGGCTGATATTTGTTTTATCCCACTAAATTGAGCTAGTAATGGGACCTTGGGAAAGAAGCTCTGAAATGCTTTATGCCTACCTCTTCTAGTTGCTGCAGAACAATATGAATAGAAAGGTAAAACTGCTTTGCAAAAACAAACTAAAGCTGGAGTCTTGTGTATATATGTCCTATATGTATATAGGAAATATTTTAATCATTGCAGTGAACCAAAAGTGGACTGTTTGATAGAGCTGGAAGGAATTACTGGTCAGGCATGTATTGTGGGCATCCTTTGGCCAAGTCTGATCTGGTTCTGTCTTGAACCTTGTTAAGCACTGTGCTGTAACTAGCCAAGCAGATCCCCTCAATACTTCCATCCTTTTTTAAGGGGTATTTGTTTTTTCCCTGTGAGTGAATGCATTTACTGGGGGGAAAGGGTTGTGTGTGTGTTGGGGGGTGTGGGGCTACACATAATAGGGGATAGAAGGGAGCAGAAACACATTTCAGAAACATTTCACATGTGAGCTATTTTCTTACACAATGTCTTAAGAATGTAATTTCATGATGCAGGTATTTACTATCTTTTTAAAGTGAACATACATACCTATACTAGTCATAATTAAGTATTCAATTGCAGTAGATATTGTGAATATATTAAAGGGCCGGGTGAGTTTGCTGTTACTGATTAAAATTGTAGTCTTAATTTAGATATCAAAACTAAGTCTACTCTTGGCTTTTTGCCTTCTACTGTTAGTCTAGCCTTTAAATTGGACTTCTGTATTCCAGTGGTATGACTAAAAGGACTAGATTATAATGCATGCCATGTTTTCCCCCCTCTCTGTTCTCTGTACCTTGGTTTTCAACCTCATTATGAAACTTCCAGATTTGTGGTGAACTGGACTTGTTTTCTTCAAACACTTTTACATTAAAAGAAACACAGTGAAGCTAGAGAAGAATGTTGCATAAGCCTTTTGTTTTCATAATTGTATTTATGCTGCTTTACTTCTTCATATGGAATAGTTTATTGTCACCATGAATGTGAGCTGCTAATTACAAGGTTATGTCAACAAAGCAGCTTTAAAAGTTGGAGGATGATGTGTAGCATATTAGCAATAATGACATGTATTTATAAAAATGAACTTTTTACCTTACTGAGCCAATCCCTTAGCCATCATATGGTACACAAGTATAATATGTGTGTGTGTTGTAAAACATACTCTGGGCCAAGATGCTTTATCCACCTTAATATCTCTTTTGCCTTATGATAACATGGAACTCTTTTAATGGGCATTTCTGTATGAACAAAGGCTTGTGATGCATGCTTCATTCTTTTCATGTGAATCAGGAAGAAGCGCTTTTCCTGAGGAAAGTTGCACACTTGAAAGCTAGTCTAGTTGTGACCCACAAAACATTCTTCTTTTGATATTGTTTTGACATAGTTGAATTTTGCTGACAATGTTTGTATCTTCATTTGTTTCATGAAGTTTGATGCCATTCATTGCACTGCTAAAGTGAAGCTTAGCTTGCAACTTAGCTTTATGCTGATTTCTATGCAGGCAATGGAACAGAACCAAAAAAAAAAAAAAAAGGCTGAACAGACTTCCTTTTAAAAAACCTGGGTGGGGATAATTGTTTAACAGGTGCTTTGGTATTATTAGAGCCATCTTTGGCTATGAAAAATAAAGCTTCACTTAAGCAAATGGTTTCATTTGGGTATTTGATTGAAGAAATAGAAACCAGCACTGTCAAATGTTGTAGAAGATGCTGCAACAGTACTTCTAAAAGTTATAAACAGCTAATGTAAAGTTGTGTTGACCTACAGATGTGTAGAATACACCATGTTTATTTAAAATAATTGTCTTGTTTTTTCTTTTATTTAAAAATAAATTTTGAATACAATCTGTTCGGACTACAGGGTTTTTTTTCCTTTCTTCAATGATGCTGTAATGTGACAGCTTTAAGTATTTATGGTAGTTTTAATTGAATTCATTTCTAATTAGACTTCACAGCAACAAATATGTGTGTTTTGAGTTTTTTAACTTACATGTGCCTAAATCTGATTTTGAGTTATCCTAAATTTTTTAGAATAACTTTAGTGTATAAAAACCTCACAAGTGAACAGAGTACTTCTCTGTCTATTGTAACTAGTCTGTCTAGATTAAGATTTTAGAGATGATACACATTGACATCCAGAAGTAGTATTGATCTTTTGCTTTCAGGTACACTACCGAGAAAGCACTTTGCACTTGCTTTGCCATCTGACTTGGCTTTTTTTTTGTCTCTTCCCTAGCCTTTATGAAGATTTTCATGTGAAACTTAATAAAAGACTGTGTTTATGACAGAGTTGTTGGAATCTTGGAGGCATAGCACAAATGAACACCACTGGAATTACTAAAAAACTATTTATAGAAACTTAAATGTTCCTGTGTGCATTTTGTGCTGAATGCATTTGCAGCCACCAAACACAATACCTACATCCTCTTTCCTGAGTCCTTCTATCATTTTCCTGTCTGCTATTCAATGATGTTGTAATTTTATTCTGTACTTTCAGTTGAAGTCTTTCCCACTTGAATTCCTTTTGCTGCTCTCCCGTTTTCTGTTGCTGAGTGCTGACTACCTGCATTTCCTCTCTGGTCTGTTTTGTCATCTGGAAAAGCTTGTCTCTAATCACCTGCTTTCATATATCACTTCTGAAAGCTGTATCATTCATCTTAAAGGCTTTTGTTTCTCACACCTAATTTCTGACCATCTGATTTTAAGCTAGGCGTGAGCTCCAGCCATTCTTGGGTTGAATTGGTCCTCCAATAGCTGTGACACTGGCTATTGAGGTTAAGAAAGCCTGAAATTGGGTATGGCAATACTTAGAGTTTTTACAGTTATATGAAGTGATTTCAGCTTATATCGTGTATATACTTGTATAAATAACACTTAGAAGAGAGAGTGGCAGTGTGTAGAATAGCAATAATTTCAAACTTAATCCAGCTTTTGGTTCTGAAAATGCATAAACTGAAGTTTTGAACTAATGGTCAGATTATACTGAATGGTCCACTACTTGGATATTCAGAGTGATTGCACAAGTTCACATAAGGCTTTTCTTATCTCTTAAAATAAACTAAATTCCATGACATAGGCAGCATTTATTTTTATAGGGCAGTTATCTGGGCAGATGATAATTTCCCTCCACAAAGTCATCTCCAAGATTCTTACCTTAGTGTTGTAGAACTGCGCTGTGATTGAAATCAGTGACTCGGGATGGGCTTTTTAACCAAAAAAACCACCTGAAACAAACCACAGTCTACTCACCATGGAACCCAAACCCTTCTGCCTTTGTGCATCCTGTAGGTCCTGAGTCTTTAAAGTTGGATTGCTTTAAAGGTTGCATTGCACAAACCAAATTCTGTTGCCAGCTCTCACACAAATGAGAATAAGTGATAATTCTTATGGTTAAATTCCCCACAATATGCTTTTGCTTGTTTGTCTTGTCCCTAGAATTTGAACCTTTCAATAAGCAAACAGTTTAATGAAGTGCCTCAGACCAGTTTAGTCAGTGCCATGGATGAGTTAAAGATTCTAGTTACTGGTTTCATGTGAAAAGTTCCTGTTGACAACATCATGTTGCAAACCTTTTCTGAAAATGTTTCTTTCTTTGTAGCAGTTTCTACTGTTTTCTATGGTAAGTCCTACCTGCAGATCGGTGTCCAGTTTTCCCTTCAAATTCATCTTGTTAAGCATAAGCAAACCAGCCAGTCCTATGGATCCTAAGGCTTTAGGATTATATTCAGCTATAACCTTGCAAGGTTACGTCCAGAGTGTATCCCTTTCAAAGGCAGTTTTCAGTTAGCATCTGGCAAATATTCTATGTAGAAGCCCTGCAGAGTGTATCTGAAAAGAAGATAATCCTTTTCAGGGGAAGATGTTTGTGATGCCCATTTTCACACTTAGCTTAGGTAAAAATAACTAGCTAACTTATGCCTGTAAACTAAGAGACTGTGAAAAGTAAAGTGGTATTTCTAATCCTCTCCAACACAGCTTTTGGAATGATTTATTTCTTGAATTCTCATCAGATCAAGAGTGGACTGCTGCTTATGTGCAGTTTTGCTTCTGGGGAGAATATGCTTCCTCTTTGTGATCTTAATCAGATTTAATAATTTTTGCCTAATTGTTGGTGTGACTGCAGATGCTCAGTTAAGAGGTACAAACCAGACAGCCTTGCACTGGAAGTTTGTGTATTGTTGCTTCTTTCAGTCTCATCCTTCCACACATTCCCCCAGCACTTTTTCCCTGTTGCAGACAGGAAGGAAGGGCCTCAGCCAAACCCACGTGCCAGCTGGAATTAATGGCCATTTTATATGCAGCCAATTTGTGGATGAACAGGAGAGGTCAGGCTCATGTGCGTCTCCAGGAAGCCAATAAGCTCAATGAGAGCACAAAGCAGGAGCTGTCAAAAGAACTCTTTTCACTGCATTTTGATATGAAGTGAGTTATTATTCTTGACTTTACATCCTCTGGGCCTGTGTTAAAGTTAGATCTGCTTACAGGCTTGAAGCGAGCTCAAGTCAGTATAAAACTCTGCTGTACAATGAGCAGCTTTTCCTTTTTTAAGGCTTGCCTGTTGCCTGGAAGTGTATTTTTACATGTTCAACAGTAACTTATTTTTGTTGGCAATAGCTTTGTCCTATCTCTGATACCAAAATATTGGGAGAGGTGCTGAGACAACAGAAGGCCTGTAGAGTACACTGGTAAAATGCAGTAACACATTCAATAGTGACCCCTTAACCCCCTTGAAATCAGAATATATGAAGAAGCTATGCAGCCTTTGGGGGATTCTGTTGGTATATTTACTTTTTATTTTTCTATTGCATATACACACACTACATTTATAAAGGTTTATCTGCATACGCTTTTATGTATGCACTTTTATATATATATGTACTGATGCCAAAATAAAACCTTGTAAGAAGCCTTGAATTTGACAAACCTGTTTTTTTTGTCGGTGGACAATGCAGGTAAAATAACGATTTTCTAGTGTAAAAAGCCAGCAGCTCAAAGTTAATTAAATCAGTGTCTCATGTGTCCAGTTTCATTTCATCTCTCAGCAGAAAGACTCGAGAACTGTAATTTTTTCCTGGACTCTTTACTTATGAGCTTGAACAGGGTTTTATTCATCTAGACTTTTGGGTCTTCCACTGAGAGAGAATTCAGAGACTCTGCTTCCTTAGTTGGCAGCCCCCCAAATCTGAGCAAGACAAGGCACATATTTTTATCACTTACCTCCTTTCTGTTCAGTTTCATTGGCTTCTGCTCTTCCCTTTTGGGAAAACTGTTTTGTCCCTGAGGGTCTTTATAAAAAGAGTTTTCCCAAGGAGAGAAACATGTGTGAAGGAGAAATAATAGAATGAGAAGTAGAACTGTAGTGAGTGCAGTGTTAAATATGCCTGTGACTAATGCTCCAGAGTGAAGTACAGGCAAATCTGGGCACTTTTGCAACACGTTGGGTAATGAGAAAGAATAACAGGTGCGAAACTTTAGAAATGTTTATAAAAGAGTTCTTGCTTAAAGAGAGATAGGAGACCTCTGAGATGTTCCTCAAGGCTAGATCTCTAGAATAAGCCTTTTTCTGGGAATTTTATGGGGCTTTCAGCAAGATCTGTTGTTTAAGGATTATGTCATGTGACTGGAAAAGGAGGAAAGCAAGCCGGCAGGGTTTGCAGCCCACCCTTTAGCTCAGTTGCAAGACACGACAATTTGCAGCTGTTGTCTCCTTGTTACAGACCATTCAGAGACCTTCTCATTTTGGCTTCCCATGTCTTGAGGCATTCAGCTTCACTCCTGCAGATGACTTGTTGGATAAGGATGTCTTGTCACTATTGGGCCATTGGCTGAGCAGGGAGGGAGCTCCAGCTGGAGCAGTCATGTCTGGACCTTCCCCAAGTTTGGGAATGTCTACAGCCATGGGCTTTATTTGAGTTGAGAATGTTAACTCTTAAAGTTGCTGATAGTATGGTATGGTATGCTATGCTATGGTATGGTATGGTGAAGACCCTAGCATGCAAAGCCTGTGCTGATGATGCTGCGGGATCCGGGGAGTCTCTTTGTGTAAAGCAGACAGTGTACGAAGGGGTGAGAAGAGGCCTGGCAGATGGTGGAAGGAATGTTGTTCTGTAAGTATAACACTGGTGGTGTGGACTAGAAACCCTTTTACTAGAACAGCACAGGCTTAAAATGTTGGTGTGTTTCAGACATCTTCCTGCAATGATGACTGCATGTGAATATAAAGTGTATCTTGTCTGTGTGTAGACTTACACAAAAAATGGTCTCATCATAATGCGTCAGCAATATGCTAAGTCTGCTAGGAGTGAACAGTCATATTTAACATTCAGTATCATGTACATAAAAACAATTTTTGTGCAGCCAGAATACAACTGCATAATATTTTTATGCTTTGTCTGTCAAACAGATTGCTTTTGTATGCGGCAGGTGATGACTAAAGAGATTATTTCATTTAGCTTAAAGACATAGTTGAAATGAGCATCAGAAGTGAAATTTGGCATTTCCAGCCCTCTGTCCTATGATTAATAGAGAAGCTGGTACATTTCTGCCTCAGGCAGTCTGTTGCTGATAAACAGTGGGCCCATTCTTTATCATCATATAAAGTAGTTAAACCAACTCCTTACAGAAGGAAAGACTACACTTGTCGATATGGTCTGTTTCGTCTGTTTTTTGCAGAGTCTCAGTGAAGTAGCCTAAGGCCAGCAGCAGATAGATACCAGAGGCCATGTATCCATACAGTTGTTCAAAGTCAAAGTGCTACAGGTATCTCCGGGAAAATTGCCCTTCAAGTCCTTCAAATGGCTGTTTTGCAGGGCTATAGAAGCCAGTTTTCTGGCCACAAAATTATGCCATTTTACACTGCAAGTAGGATTTCCTGCTGTTGTTTCAAATCTAAACACAGATCACACCCTAAAGCAAAGTATCTTAGAGGCTAAAGGAAACCCTTTCTGCTAAACCATATCTTGCACCTCCAATACCCTGTAGCTTTCCCCTCTAAGAAAGCATCATGGAGTTAATCGAAATTATAGCTTCCAATATCATACTGGGGTTTTTTTCACCTCTCTGGGCTGTGAATTGTTTTGAGCTTCTTGATCCCCAGGAAGTTGGGAAGCTGTCATCATAAATAGACGGGACACAGTTTTCTTCCTTTTTCCTAGTGGGAGATGGCAAGTGTCTGAAGGGACTGAAGCTCTGCCATTTCAATGCTCCACATCCTGCTGCCTTCATCTGGTTTGCACTGTAGCTTCGTCTGATGTGTGCTGCATCTGTGACAGCCATTTGCTCCCATTGCAACACTGCAATCAGTGAATAAATCAAGAGAAATTTACCATTTCCTCCCTGCTGTTAGCAATGCTGGATGAAATCAGGGGGTACCAAAGGGCACACTCAATTCCAGGTTGGTGAACTTTATCTCCATGTTCCACAGGGTGCAGAAAATGTGAGTCTGATACACTGATGCTTGGCAGTCCCTTTCTGTATTTGCTTAGCATTTATTCAGAGATAAATAGGTTTCTGAAAAGTCTTGCTGTGGTATTCCTGTAAAAAAACAGCCTTTGCTACCCGTTTCCTAAACAATTTTTGCATTACTGGGCCCTGGGCTTTTCTCCATACTTAGCTGAAACCTGTTGTTTTGAGAGGAGAAAGGTGCATCACAACCCACTTGAGTTTGATCAGATTGACTAAATTGCAGACATCCATTTTCCTTTGTGTGCCCAGCTGATGAATCTTATTTTTCCTCTATAGTCTGCCTAAGTTCTTTTGTGATGGGCTCAGTTCACTTATTTACTATCTGTATGTCCTTAAAACTATTCTACAGATATCCACGAATCCATAGACAATGACTCAGAAGACACCAATCTAAGAAAACTGAGTGACAAATACATTTCTACTCCCCACCAGAGAGGATCCATGCTACCACAGGGATCTCCTTGGTAAAAATGAATATTGGATACTTTAGTGGAAGATAATCACTGCTGCTGCAAACAGCATCAAACAGCCCACTATGGGGATTCTTGTAGCACTGGGACTTGACTTCTGCTCCTTCGTCCATCCAAGAGTGAATGAATGAGCTGCTGTCAGGGAGCTGCAGTGCAGTCCTCCCCACAAAGAATTAGGTGTTTACCTTGGATTCACAGAATAACTGAGGTTGAAAGGGACCCCTGGAGACCTAGTCCAGCCCCCCTGCTCAAAGTAGGGTCAGCTAGAGTAGGTTGGTCAGGACTGCGTCCAGTTACGTTTTGAGCACACAGATAACAAACTCTCTGAGCAACCTATTCAGCCACTCTCATGGCAGAAGTGTTTCAGGAAGTTCTCCTGTGTTTCAATTTGTTCCCATTGTCTCTGATCCTGTCACTGTGCACCACTGAGAAAAGTCTGTCTCCACTTCCTTTACCCTCATCATGTACACATGGATAAGATGCCCTTGAGCTTTCTCTTCTTCACGCTGAGCAGTCCCAGCTTTCTCAGCTTCTCCTTGTATGTCAGATTCTTCAATTCCTTCGTCATGTTTGTGGAATTTCCATGGACTTGCTTAAGGTGTGACCTCACCAGTGCTAAGCAGCAGGGAAGGATCACAACCCTCAATCTGCTGGCATCACTCCTTTCTGTGCAACCCAAGTCACCATTAGCCTTCTCTGTAGCAAGGGTACCTTCCTCACATTCCTGAGTCAAATTCAACTTGGTGTCCACCACGACCTTCAGATCTTTTTCTACCAAGCTGCTTTCCAGACAGTCAGCCCCCCTCAGTCCCAAGCCTCTGGCTGTTCCCCTCCAGATGCAGGACTTTGAACTGCTGCTTCTGAACTTCATTAAGTCCCTGTTGTTGGCCCATTTCTCTAGCCAGACCAGGTGCCTCTGGATAACAGCATGACCTCCTGACTGTCACAGATATAACAGCACCGTGTAAAAAGGGAGGTGAATCTGAAATTATTTTACTTCAGTATAAATAGGGGAAAAAACATGCTATTACTTTGAACCAAAAGCAAAATATCTCCTTCTCAATATGAAATGGAAACAATGCAAACAGATTACTGATTGTATTAATTGGCTTTGACTGCTGGCTCCATCACTCATTCCTGAAATAAGTGAGAGAGAAAAGAAAATAAATGAGTTTTGTAAATCCCCAGTATATGCATCTGGGCACAGATTCTGAGTGCCTTCATTGCATTTTGGATAAGAGTCATCTTTTCTGGGAATCAACAAACTGTCCTTCACAGCAAACATTTCTCTTTGCCCTGGTGCCCTCCCACCCTCTCTCTGCCAGATTTCCCCCTTTGCCTGCCCAATTTTTGCCCTGCTGTCATCTTACCTCTAGGTTTCCCATTGCCATTGTCTTACCTCTAGGTTTGCTCTCTCCCCTCTTGCTTTCTCTTCCTTCCCTCACAGCCAAGTGCAGATGCAGGCTGCTGCTCCCTCCCCAGCAATGTTCATGGGAGAGAGTTGTGTTCCCTCATCTCTGTGCCTGGTGCAGGGACTGACATTGCTCTCTCCGCCTTTGCTCTTCTTCTCCATTTCCAGTTCCCACGGAAGCCAACCACGTGTACACCGTTCGTGTGCACCCCTTCTGGAGGACTTGAATGTGGGAAGAACCTACTCCTCACTGGGGATAAATGCAAAGGTAGCCATAGTGCCCTGATGGCCACCATCATGCAGACCACCAGCTGGTCTGTCCCACTGCTTCCATGCCTGGGGGTGTGGTAAGCATTGGGAGTGGGCAGCATGTATGGTGGGTTTCTGCTGGGCTTAGGGTATGTCCAACCTCTGTGCCAGAACCCACTGCTTAAAAACTAGTAAGGGACTGCTGAACTGGGATCCTGGATGCTCTGGAGGTGCTTTGGAGGAGTGAGGAAGGCAAGTTGGGGAATAAAACAGAGGATTCAGCGGCTAAATGTCTTCTGTCTTGCCTGGCTATCCTGGCATTCAGAAAGCCAGTGCAAAGAATTGCTGTGTGTCTGGCACCTACCATGTGTCCCTGAGAAGTGCACTTTCTTGGCTTAGACAAACAAACATGCCTTCTGGTTCTCCAGGCACTGGGGCACTGGGCTTCTGAGCTTGACAGGACACTGAAAGTTGGAGGCATGCCTTGAAACACACCCTTCACAGCAGGAGTTTGAGCATCTGCCACTTTCAAGTCAGTTGGGCAGATGCTGTGGAAGTCAGACAGTTCCTGAATTCCCCTGCTTTGTACCTGGTGTAGTGATTGATAAACCCTTTGTAAAGCTGTTTCAGCAAACTAAAACCAGTTGCAAAGTGGGGGAAGTAGTCAGGGTTGGGTTTGGGGGCATTTTGGAGCTGGATCTTTTTTTTGTTTCTATGTTTCTTTGTTGCTTTAGAATTGGAAGAGCTCAGTGAAGGGTCTGGTGGCTGGCAGAGGGGGGTAACCTCAGTAACCAACACCAGTACAGGCTGCAGTGGGCCCACACCCTCAGACAGTGATGACTTTTAAGGCTTAGCCCAGATTTCAGTGCACATGTTGGGTTTTGGATGTTGGGCTAAGTGATTTGGGTTTTATGACTGGCTATTAAAGCCTGTAGTTTAGTCATAAAGTATATTAAGCTGTTGGAAATTGAGTTGCATATTCCATTAGATTTAGCTTTAAGTTGGCTAAACAACATTAACCATGTGTATATTGTGTTTATATGCAGTATATACAGTTTCAAACTTAATTTATTGACCAATATTGACAACTAATTTGTATTCTTTAGGAGGACATATTTTAGATAAATTTAAATAAATATAAGGCATGATTCTTTGTTTGTAAGCTTGTGTATGTAGATAGAAAAAAAGAAAATGTGCTGTTAATAAACTTCCCCCCCTCTTTTTCTATTAAATATATGACACTTTTGTTTTAGTAACCAAAAAAATGTTGATTTCCATGCTTACCTCTGTGTTGTCTGGTTGTGTTTGCGTTTCTACTTGCTAGAAAGAAATCTAGTACCTTCTACCCTCTTTATTCTGGTTTGAGTCATATAATCATGCATAAGAGTGTAGATATGTCTTGTTTGAATGGTTATAGTGGTATTTGCCAGCAGTGTTATTTGGAATTAGTCTCTTTTAAATATAATTGCTGTTTCAGAACCAATTTCTTTATTGAGACTAGATTTTCTCAGGTCTCTGTGTTTGCAAATGTCTTCTCCAGATTTACAACACTGTGTGTGTATGCCTTGGACTTGCTCTTGCAGACTGTGTTCCCTGCTCAAGAAGGAACACAAAATTTTGTGGCTGTCTTCCTGACAAAATGATGCATAGAAAGTGCCACGTGCTGATGAAGCTGGAGAAAGACCTGGGACACTGCCACAGGGGGAGATGAACAATTTTTCCCTTGCAAACACGTGTGTCAAATTCCTGTGTAGCTACCATGGCATTGTGTTCGTGCCTGGGACAAGGGATAGTGAGAAAAGCATGCTGTGGTATTTGCTGTGTGCCCGTGGAGGTGACTGAACCGTGCAAGAGCATGGACCAGGCTCAGGACCTGAAGGCTTCATTAATGTGCAAGTAAATGCCATGAAGAGCCTCCACTGGGCATTATTATCATGACCCATCTGGTGTAACTTCTTCCTAACAACCTAAGAGCTGAGGCAGACTGAAACGGAATGCCTTTAACCCATGCCACATACTATGCTGTTTTTCTTCCAGGCTGTCTTTAGTATTATCTTTATTCTGGGTATTATTTACTTTTGATCCCCATGAAAGGATTTTGAACTAGTTGTTGGACTTATATCACTGAGGTTTGCAGATATCACTGTTCCCTTGTCTGTTTCTTGCATTGTGCCTTTGGTGGCTGAACAGCTATTTGATATGGGAAGGTTTTCTGAAAGCCTGTACTAGTATCCCTGCATGTTGCTTTTCTCATTACCAGCCCTTTCTCCATTCAGCTGAGAGCACAGCCCTGACATTGGGTATGCAGTTTTGCTAAGAGCCAAGTTGTGTGAGTAAAAGTTCACTCAGGGGAGTGGAACCTGTGGGATGTGGTGCCGTGGGCAGTGTGGTGCTGGGGACATGGGAGTGCTGACTGGGTGGCAGAGTGCGCGGCTTTGCCAGCCCAAGGCAAACAGCCAATTCTCAAGATGTGCTGCTTCCACGTTTAATTGTAATGTAAAGCTTGAGTAACCTGGAAAGGGAGAAATCATGGCCACAGGTTGTGCAAACAAAAAACAGTGCCGACTGGTCTGAGCCAGGGTCAGGTCTGAGGATGCCTTCTGCTGTTTTTAAGTTTTTCATCCTGCCCAATTTCAGAGCAAAGGAGATGGCTGTCCAAGAGTGTAGCTCCTACTGCTGCCAATGGACAGACTTGTCTCATTACTGGGATCAGGCCCCTGCTGGGGAAATAATTTCTTTACTTAGAGGTGGTGCAACTATCTAGACCACTTCTGACTGAGCAAGGATGGATGGACCAGCATCAAACACACAGCTAGCTGCAAACTTTCTACTGTGGCAGCCAGGTGGCTTTGGTAGGCCAAAGGTTGCTGTACAGTTTTACAGCAAATTCAGAGAAAGGCAAGGAGGGTGGAAGGAGATGGGAAAGGCATTTTCTCACCTCTAAAAGTATGCATTCCTCTTCCTGCTCCTGGGACTGGTAGGAAATAATTTAAAAGAATATTCTTTTGAGTCCTCGTTCAACCCTGTCAGAGCTATCACTACACAGGGAAACAGAGGTGAGTGACTCCCCACATTGTCCCTCTACATCAGCAATGCCATCGAAAGCAAGTAGTCGACACAGCCCATTTTCCCTCATGGCACTGCACAGGTGGAGCCTCTGCTGTGACCCATGGTGTGGATTTTGCTTCTGGAGTCTCATACTGGAGGAGAGAGTACAAAGAGGCAGAAGTGACTGAATTGGCACAGTCCCCATGTGCGGCTGGTGCTGCCACTTCAAGAGGTGCTGCCCTCGGGACCCCGTGGCAGGTTTGTATAATTAGATTTCCATTTCTCCAAGGAATTGCTGCTGCTGAAGTCTCTACTACCCAAGAGGTGCCAATTCAGCACCAGCTCCCCACAGCCTCTGCAGCACCGACTCTTTGTGATGTTTTAGGGGGTCCCAATGTTGAGTCTGGGTGTCACCTGCAGGAGGTGTGGACAACACTTGTGAGATGAGCTGTCGCCTAAAAATTTTACTAAATCTGGGCTGCAGATAGAGCCAGCTGCCTTGTACTCATGCAAGGGACAGCATCCTGGGGGGGAAGGGTTGGGAGCAACCTGTATCCTTGTATCAGAGAGTACGCTGTTCCTTATTCTGTGGGCATAGCTACACTATTGCTAGCTCTGATCATCAAGGATCATGAAACAGGGCCCTCTGCAGCCTTCATAGCCACCAGTGGTGCTATGTTGCATGGGGCCCCATATGTGGTGCAGGAGACTCCCAAAATCAGGTGCCCACTCTCCAAAAGTCTCGATGAATGGACCCCTCCTAGTGAGGGGAGTAAATTCTTTTCTTATTCACCCTCATCAAAGTGTTCTTTACTTTCTCATGCTCCTGGAAGTCTTTGCTATGAGGTCAGGCACAGGAAACTAGCAAACTCTCGTCACAGCAAATGGTGCCATAACATTGCACAGCCTTTGCCAAAACTCACTCATTTCGGAGAAACCACAGCAGTGCCTATTGTTCAATTGGCACAGGCTGAATACCACAAAGGTCTGTTTTGCTCTTTCCTGATTTTTTCTTTTTCCACAAAGGAAGAAGTTGATGCCATTTCCAGAAGATGGGGCTTTCTGGAGCACACTGAAGAGAGTGAGGTTTGTGGCAATAATGCCAGACCTATCAGTGCTGCCATTTAGGAGAAGCACATGAACAACATCCTCTGCCCAGCTGCTCTTGTTGTGTACATATTACTCATCTCCTCCATGCAGTCTAGATAGGAAACAGCAATACTCAGCAGATTATTCCAACCCGCTGCCAGATAGCACATCTGTTTTGTGCAAGTCCAGTTCCTTTAAAGCTCTGTATACTTCCAGAGAAGTGACAAAGGCCTGTAATCCTTGCAGCTGGGGAGAAGGTTCACACCTTTCTGGAACTGCTGATCAGCTTGCAGGGATTCTCAGACATTATGGACTTGCATTTTGGAGCATGAAAATTGTTTGCAAGTGCCAGACAAAATAGCAAGTCATCAGCACTAGGAGAGCCAGCGTTTGACCACAGCCAGGAGCTCAAGTATAGCTGCATGAAGCAAATGTTTTCCAGGTGTGTTTTCCCACAATATCTACTGGGCTGGAGGGCAGCACCTCACATCTCAGGAAGTTGCTGATTATAAGGAAAGAGTTAAAGACCAGCAAACTCATGGGTATGTGAGCAGCATCCCACAGTCAACTGCACTTACAGGTAGCAATGCTGTGAGACATATTTTCTGTCAGTGGGAAAATGTGTTGCTGGCCCACCCCTGATGTTGCCTACTGGACACTGGCCAAGGGGGCTAGGAACACTACAATAAAATTTTCAACCCCCGTGATGTTCAACCAGGACAAAAAGGTCAATATTTGACTACTATAGTACCTTTCTATGGTCATTTTACTGTCACAGACTCCTGTATCAGCCACACAGAAATGTAAAATGGCAAAGCTCATCTCCCTCCATTGAAAATGCCTGAGAAAGGAGGGGGAGGTCAGACCTGAGGCTCCAGCATAAAGTAAAATAGCTCCCTAAGCAGTGAGCCTGACTGATGCAAGTCTGTGGCTGGTAATTACTGTTGCCTTCTGAATTTCTCTTTTACCAGCAGCAGTGATTGACTTCACCTTGCTGAACAGAGCAGAAAGGAAAAGAAAGACAAAGAGAGACAAGCAATAACATAGTCTTCCTGAGAAAGGACGCAGCCTGCATGTGTATATCTTTAGTGCCATTTGTCTTGAAACACTCTTTGTTCTTGTCTTACTGTGGTTTTGCAATGTGGTGGGGCATAAATGACAGATTGGATAAGGAATGAAAATAGTAAGTGTGTAGGATATACAGGCATGGAAGCTACCTGCAACGCGATTCCTCAGGCTGAGACAATTTTAGAAGGAAATAGTTTCAAAGAAATTGAAACATTTCATTTCTTCTAATGAACCAAAAAAAAAAAAAGGGGGGGGGGCACAAAAAGCTGCAAAATCCTGGAACTTCTGCATGAAATCAGATCTGTCAAAAAACTTTGGATTGCAGCCCAGAAGGAATCTCTTGCACACTAGCTCATGGCAATGAGCTGGGACAAGCCTATGGAACAATGGTTAACAATTCCACGTCATAGAGGGGCCTTTCATTAAGTAACTTCCCAAGAGAAGTCATATGCCAACCCGAAATATCTCTGGTTGTGATTGTACTGTGTATTTTGTTCAGCATTTGCTACTAGAAGAACCCGGGCATATCGGAAGCAGATCTTAGGAGTTCTTGCTCCCATCTGTCCTGAGCTGTAAATAGTCACACTGTTGACAGTTTTAACTGCTGCTGTGTAGAAACTGGCCCTTTAGTTTGTGCTGCAAATGGTGACGGAGGATTGTTTTCTCTTGATGCCCCACCCTGGACAAGATCATTTCAGGCAGATAGGAGCTAGGCTGCATCAAACAGCTTAGTCTTGGATTAAGGCCTCTGTGGCACCGAACGGGGGCAGGAAGGAAGCGTGCCCTTTATGCACAACACATCTTTGCAAACTGCTCTGATATATTCATGTGTCATAGTTTGCTTGTGTGCAATGACTACAGAAAAATTTGTAAGTGGTACAGTTTTCTAACTGTGCAACCATCATAACACTGCTTACTTGAGGTGGCTTAGTATAGAAATGGAATATTAGTATTTTTATCTGCGCGTCAAATCACAGTTGTGTTTTTACTGGTTTGTAAAAGAGGAAATACCTTAGCCTCCTTGTGGTTTTTCTTCCCGAAACTTCTTCCTGTGAAGTAATGAGCATACATAAAATTCACTCTGGTGAGTAATTTAACAAATGGTTTCACTTCAAAAGAAAAACATACCTATTTTGGAGAGGAGTTGGTAAAGCTGCTGTTTTCCAGAAGTCTTGAAATTCCCTGTTTTTCTCACCTCTCTCCAAGGGTCTAGGTAAAGGCAAAACACTTAGGATAACTTTCTGGCCCTGAGGAGTTAAAAACATTTATCTTTAAAGATACAGTTAAAATTTTGACTTAACAAAGTGGAGAGTATTGCAGCTCCAGAAACATGATGGAGATCTGCTGGCTGGTGGCTGAAGATGACAGATATGAGGGGCAGGGGTAGTGTGCAGAGGGTGGACCTTTCAGGGTGGGTAAAACCAGTGGGAGGGAGCACTGGCATGGAAAGCACTTCCCGCAGTGCAGCCCTGCACTGGGCTTTCCGAAGAAGAGGGAGAAATGGGCTGCAGTCCTCAAACACAAGTTGCAAAGACTTTTGTTCCCTGTTACTACTGACTTCCAGACTCTTACCTTAGAGTAAGTGTGCTTTCTGGTAAATGCTGATAAAAGTACTTTTTTTTTTCTTTCTTTTCTGGATGAGTCTGAGGGTGTTCAGAGGCCTTTGTGCTGTGGGGCTGGGTGGCCAGGATGGCTGGAATTCACTCTGTTCAACGGGGCGAGGGTCCTGTCTGTGCCCGAAGGTACTAGGGCACCATCCACAGCAGCAAATACTGACCCTCCTGCAGGAGAGAGTAAGGGCTGCCAGCTTTGGCAGCTTTGGCAGCTTCAGCTTATTGCCCTTCTCATACAGAGTCCAGAGTGTGTGTGACAATGTATGTTGTCACATGACATCATGTAACATGTTCTAAAGGAAGGTAACTAGGACATGCACATTCGTCTTCTTTAACTCCTTAATGTTTTGGATCTGCTGGGAGCTCATGTTGGTTTCATAGTTTCAGCTGAATGAAAACACCCGGGCTTGGGCAAATTACAAATCATGTAGTGTTTGGTAATTACAAATGGTATGAGCTGGTTGTCCCCAGGGTTGGCCTTCAAGAGGGTGATTCTTGCATGTATCCAGCATGATCTAAGAGTTACTGATTCATCTGCTCAGAAATCCAAAAACTTACTGCAGCCATCTGTTGATTGAGAGCTCGACTCTGGTGTGACAGTCTGAGAGACACTTTCTGGCTTCTGCCAGGACCTGTCTACACTTTTGCTGGGTTTACCACTTTTCTCTACTTTTTAAATCCAATTTTTTATGTCTTTCTGATTCTTCTTGCTGTGTTACAAAGTTTATTGTGAATTTTAAGAAGCTTACAGATCATGTAACAGTTTACATCTTGAAATTCTAGAGGGAATGTACTATCTAACTTTATGTAAAGCCAAGTACATACGTGTATCTATAGGTATTTAACTGTGGGTATTTTAAGCACAGATAAAGCATTATTCAAGTAAAATACATCTTTAAAAAGAGCTTTATCTCTTCTTAGTGATTCAAATTATCTGACAAAGCAGTCTATATGATTACAGGCTGTAATAAACCTTTTCCCTTCAAAAGATTAGCGTCAAACTCAAACAAGTTCAGTAGCTGCAAGTGGTATTTACAGCAGCAGTATAAAGATATGTATTTGTTCATGTCAGTGTGCATGTATGTGCAGAATCCTGGATGATTGCAAATGGAAATACCTGGTACAGGATTACAAACCACTCCCCTCATCTCCCTCATGCAAAGGACTGGTGAGGAGGCTGCTGCCCTCTGACGCTCCCATAGCCTCATCAGAGCAAAGGGTAAAAATGTTAATGGGCTACTCTTGCCTGCAGTGGTTTGAGGAGCAGTGGTAGCTGGGGTGATGGTGCTCTGTGGGTGGCTGTGCAGTCCCCCTGCCACATCAGTCACCATTGTCCCACCATGGGGAAACTGCTCAAAAGGCAGTGTGCAGGACAGTGTTCAGGAGTTATTCTGTCACCTACTTAAAAAAAGAGAATTCTCCAGTTCTGTGTTGCTGCTCCCCAAAGAATCTCACCTGTCCTCCTGCAGCTCAGGCCGTAGTGCTGTATTGAAACCGATTGTTCCCTTTAAATGTCACCTGTCTTCCAGAGCAGGGCTGCCACGACCTGCAAGGCTACCTTTCACTACAGCAGCTGACCTACCTTACTGAGATGCACACTAAATTTCCTCTTGTTGAAAGCTGAATCCCATGCTTTCAGACTTGGTCTTGTCCTCCTCAGGCTACTTCTAAAGCTCTTGACAGTGGTTAAGAACTGGAATGTTCTGAAGTCAGTGAAAACCGAGGTTTCAACTCATTTTGATTTTGTGGGTTTAAAGAAGTTTTGTCTGTTTCACAGTGCTGGTGTGTGAGTTCTGTACTGATTTAATTATGTGATTTTTAAAATCACACCTTTTTTTAATCTGCAGCGACTTGGAATAAAAGAAAAGCATGAATCTTTTGTGATGAGAAGCTAAAGGGTAAATTAAAAATGCCATATCTGATCTCTGAAAACATGGAATGCACAGAGCTGTAGACAGTGTAACCTCCTTGGGGTGGAGGGGCGGGAGAGAGAAGCTTCAGGAAAAATCAATCTTTTGCAGCTGATGCCTCAGTTTGCATTTCTGTCTCTGGGATAGTGTCTAATATGTGCCTCACAAAATTGACTGGATGGTAGCTAATTTGCTAATTTTGGTTCCTTTCGGGAAAGCACTTGCTCTCAGAGCTGCGCATTTTGCCTTTACACGGTCAGGAATGTATTTGCAGGCAGCCGTAACAATGGTTTAAGTGACTGCCCTCTGTCTAATTCAAGAACAACTGTTTTTGTCTAAGCACAAATTTACACATTTTCACTATGTTCCCTTAGAGAACACCATATATGTGCTGGATTAGCTTTCACACATACACAGACAAAAAAAACCCCACATCAACAAAAAGGAGAGGCCGACAGTGAAGCTGGCCTGACCTGCATGCTATGCTGTATTTTGCCTGTCTAAATGTACTTGCTGAAGGTGGAGAGTCTACCTTTTCTTCTCTGGAGTGGTAATGCTCCAATGTCATTTACAGCAGGGCAATCCATGATATCTGTTTTAAACTTAGTTTTATAACAACAAAACATATCTTTAAAACATAGTTTTAAACTTCAGGTTTAGAACAATGTCATTTGACAGCTGACAGATTAAACACCTTCAAAAATAATCTTCAATTCTGGACCTGCATGTATGGAAATGCATACATAATACTTGTGTGTGTGTGTGTGTGTGTGTGTGATTTATATATATATATATATATATGTATGTATACACATGCCCACATACATGTGTATTTTAGTTCAGTGAGTATAGTGATTTCCTGAATTCCTCCTCTGGATCTGATCTGGAGGGTTTACTTAAGTCTTGGCCACAGAAAGACAGGATTATTCAGCATTCTCTTTCTTAAGTTAGCATGGTGGGAGGTAGTTCAAAGGATGAGAAAACAAACACTGCCTTAAAGAGCATAAAGGAAGGTCTGATTTCCTGTTTTGTTTTGGTTTTTTTTGCAGACGTTCTCTGACATTTTTATAGTACTGGTTTTAGCCCTGCTGTACATAGCACCAATAGTACTGTCCACTGATATTCTGGGTGACTGTGTTGTGTTCCTTTTGAGTTTATACCTCAGTGTACTGTTTTCCTTATTTTTTTCCTATACATTAGTTTTAAGTTGATTTATCCTGTAGTTGCAAGAAAATGTGATAGCTGTGTCTGATACTACTTCGAAAAGGTTAACACTGGAGAATAAGCTGAAGTAGTTTGCGAAGTGAATCTAAAAGTGGAAAGTGGAGGGAATTTGGCATGTAAGGACGCAAATGTGAAAAAAAAATTGAAATAGATGGTCTGGGATGTGGTGGGGGGTTTTAGTTTATTTGGTTGGTTTTTTGTTTGTTTGTTTTTGTTTGTTTGGTTGGGTTTTTTTAGGTTCAGTGGGAAAAGTACAGCAACCTGAAGCTGGCATGCTGTGAAGTGAGGTGATGTGATGGTCATAGTAGCTGAACTTCACTGGCTGAGTAGCCAGGGAATGGCAGTGGAGGGGGTGGGGTGGGGGTGTGTTTGGTACAAGAAAAAGAACTTAGTCTAGAGACAACTTTGCTGCAGATGCAGTAGCTTGGTGAATTTAAGATTCAAACTGGGTGTTGTACTCATTATGTGCTCAAGATAGAAATGTTTGCAAAGGCTGCAGTTTTCCTTGTCACTATGGGGTTAGATTGCACAACTTTGCAGTTTAATGAAACCTTATATTCACCTTTATGATCATGTGCCCTCGTGTGATTAAGCAATGACTGCAGTTGCTCTCAAGTAATTTTTATTTCCAGAGCTGCTTCCTCTAACCTTTGACATGATTCAGGCAGTGATTATCACCAGAGCCTCTTGCAGCATGGTTTGTGTTCATACAGCTGCAGGTTTTCTTCTGTGATGCCAGAGACTTTGGTCTCTCCTGTGCTGGGTTCTCCCTGCTGTTAATGAGCTGCCTCGTTCTCTGCTGGTTTTACTATGTATTCCTCCAAAATATCATCTGCTGGTGCTTATGTTTGCCAGCTGCTTCTCTGAGGACCCAGCTCCAGGACAGAGGTTTTGGTTTGGTGACCCTAAGACTCAAACTGTGTGTTGAACTCATTATGATAGAAACCTTGTATCTTTTGTTGGAAGACATTTTTATCTCAACAAGATAATTTCAGAATAGGTCAGTCTGTTCCCTTTTTTCCTGTAAGTGAAATTTACATTATCACTTAACTGCTGTTGTGTGTGTGGCTTCCTTCTATACAGCTGCAAAAGGTTAATATGGTTCATGTACAGCTGGCAAAGGTTAATATTGTTCATGTGAAGTGGCAAGGTTTAGGTTTTATCTGCCTTGTCTGTTTTTAGGTATTGCCGCAGTTCAGAGGAGAATCACAGGGTTTTTTTCAGCTGGCAATCAATGGAAAGTTTCGGGCTAATTTCCGCCAACTAGTCTTGGTCTTTCTGTAATGAGTCACCACTGAAGCCCTGGATTTTTGGACAGTCATCACAGTCCCATAAAGATTTTTCTGCAATGACCAATGAGTTACTGTCAGTTAATAGTAATCTAGGCATGCTGACCAGGTTTACTGGGGAAATTTAAGCCCTGGGTTTTCTGGACAGAGAATCTTTCAGTGTCTTGTGGTGGGTGCAGGAAGCAAGTGTGTGCTGAAGAAGAAGCAAGAGAAGCTGAGTAAAGCATACAGAGAGCTTAGGGATGTGTCTGTTGTTGCAGAGCAGTCCCCTAGAGAGACAAGTTGATGGGGAAGCTGCTTTACAGTTTTAACAGCACATGCAAAGCAGGTGGATTTCTCTCATGGTTTAACCCCAATTTAACAGCAACTAAGGGCCACACAGGTGCTTGCTCACTCTCCCCTGACCCCACTGGGGAGGAGAATTGGAAAGAAAAGTAAAATTCCAACCTAAACCTCCCCTGACACAGCTTCATGACATTCCCTCTGGTTCTATCACTGGTCACCACAGAGAAGAGATCAGTGCCTGCCCCTCTGCTTCCCCTTGTGACGAAGCTGTTGACTGCTATGAGGTCTCCTCTTCAGGCTGAACAGACCAAGTGACCTCAGACGCTTCTCATACAGCTTTCCCTCAAGGCCCTTCACTCTATGTTGCCCTCCTTTGGACACTCTGTAATAGCTTAATGTCTCTCTTATATTGTGATACCCAAAACTGCACACAAGACTCAAGGTGAGGCCGCCCCAGCACAGAGCAAAGCGGGACAATCCCCTCCCTTGACTGGCTGGCGATGCTTTGCCTGATGCCCCCCAGGACACAGTTGTCCCTCCTGGCTGCCAGGGCACTGCTGACTCAGATTCAACTTGCCATCAGCCAGGACCCCCAGGTCCCTTTCCATGGCATTGCTTTCCAGCCTTGCATTCCCCAGTCTGTATGAACATCTGGGGTTGGCCCATCCCAGGTGCAGAGTCCAGCCCATGCCCTTATTAAACTTCATATGTTTGGTGACTGCCCAGTCCTCTAATTTGTGAGGTCTCTCTGCAGGGCCTCCCACAATGACATCTGCATTATTTATTTGTCCATTAGTCCTTAAGCAGGGGCTCTCAACCATGCCATTACCAACTGCAAGCTCCATACACACTCAAGCCTCTCCTTTACATACAGTGCCACCATCCCCTGCCACCTTAGCTGCCCATCCTGTCCCTCCTGAAGAGCCTGTTATTATCCCATCCTAGCACACCAGTCACAGGCCTCATCCCATCAGGTTTTTCTTACACCAGTGATGTCATATCTCTGGGGCTGGACCTTGCTGCAGGTCACAGCATTGACTTCATCCTCCTCTACAGCAGTGGAGGGCTACCCACATATAAGCAGCAGTGAGCACAGTCCTGCACAAGAACTGGTCATGGACAGGCAGCTGTCAGTGCATGCTTCTGGATCTCTCCTCACACAGCTGTGACCTTTGCTATCATTACCAAACCATTTAACCAACCCTACCACCATATCCTTATAAACATCCCATTCAGCACATGCTCTTCTTCAGTTTGGGGATTGCCAGTTCCTGTGGTCACGACTAAAGACCAACAGTCTCTTTTTCAGGCAAGTTAGTGTTAACTACAGGTAGGTTTCCTCTCCTCCATTTTCAGTGAGCTGGGACAGCCTTTATCCTCCCCCCACCTTGCCAGCTGCTATCACCTGCCCTCTGCAAGACTGTTTTCTGCTGCTCCAACTGCCCACTTGTGCAGAGAACAGAAAGAAAAGTAAGGTGATGCTTCTGTGAAGATGCTTCCACAGCCACAAGAATGATCCTCAGCCCTTGCAGAGGGCAGAAATGGACACCTGTATTTATTATTTACCTAACACTGTCCTTGGAAATTAAATGGTCCCAGCAGCTCAGGTAGCATGGTGTTTCTTTGGGTGTTTCTCTCTCCCAGCAGGTAGGGATTACAGTCTGAACATAGAGAGAGAGAAGTGTCTGGTTGCAGTTAACAGGCAAAACCATTAGCAATGCATACCAAAAGCAATGCAGGTGTGATAAAAATTGCATGAGTGTGTTTGCTCTTCGCTCATGACCCTCTGGTCTCAGGAGGGAGGACTTTTTAGTTGAGGACAAAATGCAAAGTGAAAAAATCCCTATGCAGCTGAGGCAAACAAGGGTCATGAATTCCAACTCCATAAAGCTGAAGAAATGTCTTCTGAGGTGAAGTGAGAGTAAAATAGCTAAAACTTATAAAGTTCTCAAGAATGAGTTATTTGAAATCAGAAGAGACCATTATCAGCTTGAACAAGGCAGAATTTTACGTCACCTGTTGTAATATCAAACCATCACAAAGTGAAATTTTTGTCATCAGACCATGTGGATCTGATTATTTTCTGCACCTAGAAAAACTTAGCCCCTCTTTGGGCTATTGGAAGGCTTCCTCCAAACACACATTTGCTCAGACATATTGCGCAACTCACTTCTCAATCTCCAACCTCAACTGTCTGACCTGAGGCAGTCCTGGAGATGAACTTGACCCATCCACTGGCTATTTTTACAAAATCTCAAATACTAAATGGGAGCCATTGTGAAAATGCAGCCAGATCTGCAGCTGTGGTAACTCTGGACAAGGGCATCTGGACCACATGTAGAAGGGAGAGAGAGACTCAGACTACTGCAATGGCTGTGTATGGTGTAAGACTGTCTTGTGAAGCTATTCTGGACCTCTGGGATCTCCTATGAGTTTTGCTTGAGATCCTTCTTCCTTGTGAAATAATCTCTGTTTTTAATCCAGCTGGATAGACCTTACTGTATCAGCAGTAGGCATAACCTTGTTTTACTCTGGAGAAATATTTATTTTTTTCTTCTGCCTCTCTAGTCCCTACTTCCTGTTGATTTATTTCTCCTACTTTTGGACAAACAGAAGCATACCTAATTCTGCTGATTTGCTCTTCCGCTATTGTATTTCCATGCTACCTTTTTAGTGAGATGTGGTTTGGAGGCAGCGTACATCAGTTTCTTCATGGCTGTATCACCAGTGGCACACTTTAGAGCATTTGGTTCTCAATTTAATGGTAATATTCTTTACTAAAGTAATACTATGTTTAATAACAACAATGCCAGGGGTCCGAGTAGTATGAACCTAGACCCTGTGCAAATCATCAACATCTGATCTGTTGCTGTTTCTGACATTGAGCACAGGAATGAAAGATGTTAATTGGCAACATTTGTGTGAAATCACTGAACATAAGCCAAGCTGCTGTGAACGTTAGAGAACACACTCTGCCTGTGACACGAACAACATTGTGTAATGTCCTTTTATTACAGGCCAAGCTAATAACAATTATCTCTTATTTCCATCAACTAAATGTAGGCACACAGACCCTTACCTTCCATCTGCTGGTCTCCATAGAAATTTTATGGACACTGCTGTGCATTACTGCTCCCTGTGCTCTTCTCACTCAGCATATCTCTTTCTACCTCTCCTACCTCACACAGGATCCCCTCATCCCCCTCCTACCCTGCATGTCACCTCCTTTTCCTCCTCAACTTGATTCTGCATCTTGATTGGGAAACAGGGCTGGGGAGCTGTGAGAGCAATGCTCAACCCATTAGTCATGCAAGTGATTTTTGCACCACCATTTGTGTTTGGTAGCACCGTGTTCCCGACAGCACAGGAATGTCTGGCCCCGGATATATGTCTCAGCCAAAGTCCAGTCTCTGCACAAGAGAGAGTCTGCATGAGGGGGCTCAGGGGATTAACAACATTGATTTTGCCTTGGCCCTGTCCGTGACAGATGCCATCCTCTCAGTTTTCCAACTGCCTGCGGACACAGCAGCAGTGCTGTGGTGAAATGCACAGGGACTCTGAAACCTGTGTGGCTTTGCTTTGAGGGAGTGCTGTGGGACCCTTCTGCTGCCATTACACTTTTTTGAGCATTCACTCCTCCTTCTGCTACCTCTCTGATCCTTGTTCACCCACATCCAAGGGTCAGAAGATGGGAAGAAATGTGAAAAATAAGTGTTCAGGGTCTTTTATGGCTGGGCCGCCTCTCTCTAAGTATCTCTCCAACATGCCATGAAATAGGAAATCTGGCAAAAAACTGCTTTGCTCTTTGTCTTTCCCACAACAATGGCTCTCAGCATCATATTGGTTGTGAGAAAAAAACCTTTTGTAATGCAAAAATAAATGATGCCAAGTCCACCTACAGGGACATGTAATAGTCAGCACCTATCAGAGTGTTTGTCCTGGTTTCATCTAGTATAGAGTTAACTTCTTCTCAGTAGCTGTTATGATGCTGTGGTTTGGATTCAAAATGACAATGGTGTTGAGAACACACTGATGTTTTGGTTTTTTGCTAAGTCATGTTTCTTCTAAATCAAGGACTTTGTTCTTCTTGTCTCATCCTCTGCCAGTGAGGAGGTACACAAAATGGAGGGAGCATAGCTGGGACAAGTACCCCGAACTGACCAAAGGCGTATTCCACATCTCTTTAATCAGGTGAAACATTTTAAAACAGTCTGAAAAGATATGCAAATCCTATTTCTTCCTCTCTCCAGATGACATTGCTTAACTTCTCACCATGGATAATGAGTTTTCCTACAACTTCTGGTAATTATGCCTTTTTCCACTACTTTGGTAGCACCCTTTGTGGACACGTGTTCCCTTTGCTTGAACTGATGCAACTCAGCAGATGTGCAATTACTTATTGCCACACTACAGGAAAGTTCCACCTGGAAAAAGGATTTACCTCACTCAGACTAGTTGACTGAATTGAAACAGGAGTTGCTGCACTTTGATGACATCCCTTCCTCCTCACTCTGATTTTTGCTCAGCATCAGCATTTTGCATACACCTCTGGATTCCTCTCTCACAAGAACAGATTAGCAGTGACACAACCTCCCTACTGGCTTGACACCTCCCTAGCATGATTCATTGCTGTGGCTCAGTATCATGGGGGTGGGATGATGCAGCCTGGCAGAAGCAAGGAAGGTACTGTCACCCATTTGGAGTCCTTGGTGTGTCCGCAGTCCAAGAAATACTCTGTTTTGCTTCAAGTGCTGGTTTACCAGAGAAAGATGGACAGCTTGAAAATCACATCAAGGACAGCAGCAAAAATTCATCTGTTGAGTTCTCCTGAGTTAGTCGTGATGATGCGCTAATTTCCAGGTGGTGCCTGGTGTATCGGATGGATGAGGGAGACTGGAGGTCAGCAGAGTCTCTTTTAGCATCAAGAAATTAGGATTGTTACTAGTTGCACATAGAATCTGCAACAGCCAACAGTAATGCAGAGCTGACTTCATTTCAACTCTTCCGGGAGACCAGTGGCACTCAGACGCTTTCCTTTGGTTATTGGACTGCAGGAGTGTAAGCAGCAGGAAACATCCATGCCATGCTGTGAAGGCATAGGGCACTTGGGTGTAGTATGCATCAGTGCTTTCCTCTCTGACCCCAGATGTCAGCAATTGGTTTTAGTGTGTCTGGGTTTTGGGCCCTGTGCATGAACAGCTTTGGCCAGCTGACCTCCTTTCCACTCGTGGGAAGCTCATGTCACTGCAGTGTAGCAGAGGCAGTGAAGCAGGATGGTAATGGAGAAAAGCAACTGGGTACGAAGGCTGTTCTAGCTGTTGCAAGGGTGCAGCTGACCGTGGTAAAGGTATGTGCATACTGGCTCTTAGCAGCCTCCTGTGTCCATCCCTGCAGCCCCTCTGCAGCAGGGATTGAAAACATCATGTGTCTGGCCTGCGCTCCAGCATTCCTTCAGGGGACAACACCCATGCATCCTTTTCCACACACCCTTTCCCATCCTTACCAATACATCAACCATTTGAGAAACAATAACATGAGTAAGATTCCCTGTGAAAGCATGATGCCCCAATGCCTGGCCTTCAGCTCTGACTCTCCTGGGAGTTTCACCTACCCACTTCCTTCAGGTCTGACTACTGCAGGGCTCCCTGTGTCAAGCAAACTCTAAGCTCTGGTTCTGGTGCTCCAGCCAGGAGCAGAAACCTCTCACTTGCCCAAGCACAGCATCCTGAACTCATGGCTTACCTCCAGTTCTTATGAAAAAGCGTGGCGGACCCAGACCTGGAGGCCTGTGTGGAGATGTCAGTAAAATTGATTGATTAAAAATGCTCCCTAAACCAATTCTAAAGGCCTCACTGGCTTTAATCCTTTTGTCGAATGAACATTTCTTAATACCTATCAGGAAACATTGAAGTTCACATCGTAGACTTTTTGCAGACCTTTTTTGTTTTGGTTAGACTTTACCTCTTGCGGTTTTATGTACTGGAGGCTTAAGAGAAGTGTGGTGCAGGAAGAAAGTGTATTGAAGTGGTTTTAAGCAGCAAGGCAGGAATTTGCTGGTGTTGCAGCACTCTCAATGGCTCTGGTGGTGTCACTACGTGATGTTTGCCACTTCTGCCTGACCATCCTGTTTTTTGTGACCTGGGGCCAGGTAGGGCTGTGTGTTTCCTCAGTGCAGTGGCTTTTCGGTGGGATGCCTTCACCAGTGGAAGTTAGAATGACCACAGCGCTGTTCCAGCTTGTGCTTTGAGTTGGTGTGGCCCTTGTGGTCTGCAAAAGGATGAAGGATACAGAATGGTTTTGGCAGGCTACCAGGTAAAGGCCTCATGATTCAAATCATCTCAGCTGAAGTCACAGCCGCTCTGCTGAAGCAGGAAGATCATATGTCAGATGACAGGAGAGAGAAAATAAAAAAGAAATTAGAGTAGTGGCACTGAAACTATTGTCCAAGTAAGGGAGTTTTCCTGGCTGTCTCTGTCTTACTCTTTCCCCATCTTTCCTGTTGCACAAACATTGCTCTTATTATCAACAGAATAATAATAAGCTTATCTTGTAGGCCATTCATCCCAAGACATCTTCCCTACTGGCTGCTGTTTTGAAACAGTTTTCTATAGAAACTTTGTACCTCTAGCAAAGGTTTCTCTTTCCAAACAATCCCAAAAAATCAGTATCCTGGCAGGAAGATAGCATGTTGTCAGCGTCATGCAATAGCCACTGCACCGGCACAGTGCCAGGTGAGCACTGGCATTTCATCACTTACATGGATATTTCTGTGTCAATAAGAAGAACCCTGGCCTACCCCCCTACTACTGTGAAGTACAGTCTTCAAACACATGCCCAGCTGGTGATCAGATCAGGAAGAGTCGAGGCTGGGGATCATTTAGTCTCTGTACATTATAGGAGAGTGGTAAAACAGACCAGGCTGGAAATCCAAGTGGAGGTTTGGTCCTGGCTGCCATTAGTCAGTTCCCAGGTGTTGCCCTTCTTTCCCAAAAGAGATACTGGGAGGTTTGGATGTGTGAGTAGGGCTTTCTCTCATAAAACACATCCTGGAAAAGGAAGCACACCACTCTCTGCATGCCTGTGCCTTCTCTCACATCACTGCCTCTTTGCTAGCACCAGGGCACTGATGGTTTACCTGGTGGCCTCCACTTGTCTTTCTTCAAATAGTTTTTTTAACCTCCAAAATGTCTTTTGAACAAATGACAGAATCCTATTGCTGGGCTTCCTGCTCAGTGCCGTGATACTGATGAGCTAAAACCACACCTGTAGACAGGAACTTTGGCCAACAGGAAATTCAGTGTTGACTTCATGCATGAAGCAACGGCAAGAACATAATGCCACGGCCCGAAGGGAAAGGGAATAGGAACGCAGCACTGCACAGAGGGTTCTGGCACAGCAGAAGGTCAGGGTGCAATGGCAACTTTATTAGAGAAGACATAGACTTAAATAGGGTTTGGGTAAGGGGAGGTTCAGTAACTGGGGTGGAGCATGGGACTGACAACTCAGAGTAGAATAGGATTGGGGGAGAGGGAAAAGATGGGTGGAACTTCGGGGTATCCAGGGGAAAGGACCAATGAGAGCTCACTCTGCACTGCGGCAACCATCAGCCAATCAGTGCAAGAGGAGAGGGAAAGTAGGGGAGAACAAGGGAGTAAACAACTTTTCGAGGGAAAAAACTGAGGGCAAGTCCAGGCAAGCCCTGAATAATACAAACCATAGGGAATAACATGGGGGTACATTGAACTTAGTATAAAACTGGTAATAAACTGGGGGAGAACAAGTCAGTCCATGGAATAATAGTCTTTTCAGGCCTCATAAACATCTCTCCAGGCCTTGAATTGTTCCCAGTCCGATTTGTGTTCCTCCTCAACATAGTAAGTCTCTGCAGTTACCGTTTGGTAAAATAAGTACTAGATCACAAGATCCTATTGTGAGAACACTCTGTATTACTGTAGTTTAAAAAACAGGAGCTTGAAATAAAACAGAAAGACAAATTTCTACAGAGAAGTCAAGCCTATCTTTGATTCAGAGTGCTTGGTAGTGGCATGGGAAGAAAAAAAGAGAAGGGAGGGAGGGAGAGAGAGAAGGAGGGAAAGAAGGAAGAAAGGAAGGAAGAAAGAAAGGAAGGAAGGAGGGAGGGAAGGAAGGAAGGAAGGAAGGGAAGGAAGGAAGGGAGGATGGAAGGGAGGGAGGGAGGACTCTTTTATTTTGATGGAGATTAGACCTGAAGGGTCACTGAGGGTATTTTTTAGCTCTTTGGTGCCTACAGTGTCAGTAAGGGAGACTGAGAGAAGTTTCTCTGTCAGCAGGGTTTAAGATTTTCATTGCTTTCACCTAGCAGGTTCCTGCAAATTGAGAACAATGGAAGGAGGGAGAGACAGAGGAAGGAAAACAGCTCGATAGTGTTTGTAATTTCTAAAACGTATAAATTATAATATTGTACCCTCCTTCTCTCATGTCAGTAGTAAGCTGAGTTTTAGATTCAGGGATAGGGTGCTCACTGTAAATTTGGTTATTTGGGGAATCCTTATGGGTGTATTCAGAAAACAGTTATTTGCAAAACCTTTTTTTATTCTCATTGTTCAGTGACTTCTTAAAAATACACAAATGCCATGTACATCATTATGGCTAGGCTTCGCGAAGGAAGATTTGGGACCATGTACATAAGAGATGTCAAAAGGAACTAACACTTAGGAGAACAACCAGGCTTTTTAACAAACAGCTCGAGGTCTACCCCATCAATTTTACATGGTGTTTCACAGAAACACCAGCTTTTAGCTGCTTCTACATAGCACCAGCACTTTCCAGAACTGCTTCCTATATGAACGCAAAAGATGTGAGGATGTTTAAAACTTACCTTGAAGAAGCAGCTAAAAGAAAAATGACTGCCCAGCTGACCTGAAATTGCAATGTTTGCTGACATGACATCACAGCATGCAGCTTTTGCATTCTGGCAGTTTCACAGTGTAAACTCTGCGGAGCTTGGGACCCACTACATTTGTCCTGACATGTTTACTGATACTGGAAAAAGGAACATGGGGGGGCAGTTACTCCTCTTCCCCCTCTGCTACCTGTAGTGTTTTTAGGAATGGGCTGAAATATAATCAATTAATGTGTATGAAAAATTGAACCCCTTCCTGCCCACATTTATCAGAAAAGTTAATGAAATGGGCATAACTATCTTTCACTGGCAAACGATGCTTTCAGCAAGGATTTCAGTGAATGTGTGTTCAGAATTGTGGAAAAGAAATGTAAACTAGAGTGGCTCACGAAGATTAAGCCAGCACCTTCCCTCTGGGTCACCTCTGCTGCCTGGCTTGGGGTAGCATATCTGAGATGTATGGGCAGGTCTCCAGAGGGAAAGCTCAATCACTTGCTCCAGGACACTGTCCCTAAAGGATCAAAACTTTCAGAGGCACAGAGGAAGGATGAACTTTTGCAGCTGGTGCAAAGCCACCTGACATGGACCTGACTAGTCCAGGATGAGAATGGAAGTGATCCGCAGGGAGCACAGCGAACTCATCATCCTGACTTTATGGTGGTAGCAAGGAGTTATGTGCAGTTATTTACACAGGTGTGTATTCATGGCTCTGCAGCATCATCTGCTGTACCTGGTCCACCCTTGATGCTGCCAGAAAGCTGGGGCCTTCATGCTTCGCCCCAAGGAGCACAGCCTTGGGCCCTGGCACTCTGGATTTGCAGTGCGTACTGGGCACATCAGTGACATTCACCATTTTCAGATACTGTCTTCCTAGGGTGCCTCAACTGTGTGCAGCAGCTTTTCAATGTGAGACATGGGACTTATCTGACAGATGGCTGCTGAAAAATTGTTTCTAGCACCATCTGTCTCCCACGTACGTTGTTTGAGGGGCATCAAGTTGTCCATGTCTTCACTGAAAACCATCCAAAGAGGGGGAGAAAAAATTAGGCATTAATAGCTGGTAATCAGTTCTATTTGTATAAAATGGCAAATGTTATGAAATGAAACTATTTGACTTTCAAACACACAAGGAGGCTTGCTTAAATCATTCTGATGTGGTATGAAAACACCGTCCTGGGCAGCTTGAGGAAATTAGATGTGTTCCCATGTGTGAATATCCCTAGGGGGTTGAACCTCCACAGGGGGGTTATCAGGCAGCCTTTGCCAGAGCTGAACAACAAGGTAGTAGTTTCACACATGCACAGGGGCAATGCCACATCCCCACAAGATTTTTACATGCCTCAGTCTACCAGATACGTATTTGAGCTGTAGAGGGACTGTGGCTGGTGTTTTGAAAAGCAAACCCTGGAAGGATAATATTTTGGGGTTCAGAACCGGCAAGCAGTGAGTGCTGGCTGAGCTGGGCAGGGTGCACCCATGATACTCCACTGGTGTGTGCCCACCTGCTGCCCACCCCATACCCTCACACCCTCTGCATGCAGTGCATGGCAGGCATGAGCAAATGAACAGGGATTTCCTATAATGCAGTCAAACAGTTCTGGTGTATCTACAGGGATTTTAAAGGTCCCTGTTAACTTGCCTTAGAAGAACAGAACCATTTTCCATGGCAAAACTGGCAGACATACTCTGTCTCTCATTATTCTTCTTCTTGGTTATTTTTATTTTTGTCATTCACAAGCAGGTAGATGCTTCACTGTGAGCTGTGAGCATGACTCAAAGAAAATATAAATGCTGATAAAAAGAAGGAGAGGCTTACAAGCTTAGCAACGGTGCCATTTTCCATAGTTCTTCGGTCAGAGGGTAGCTTGCACCAGAAAGCCTTTTGGGTAGCTAATGTCCTCTCATTCTTTAAGGCATACATGTTTTGTTGCAGCCAGTCTAACTGATGATAAATATTTAGAAGTTCATCACAAGTTATAACCTGGATTGTGGCAAGCAAACCTTTCTGCTTGTATTATTTCTGATTTTCCTACCTGCATGGTTTTTTCTCAATATTGTTACATGCCAGATTTTAACTTCCTGCTTATAATGCATGCAGTACAAAAAGATTATAAGTTTGTTAACTCAAGAAGTGTGACTTATTTTGTTAATGCAAAAGATCTGATCTTTCTAAAATGGCTTATTGGTTTTTATAAGGCCTCTTTACTTGACTGAGCCCAAATTTGTTATTTTGAAGAGATTTTTAAAATTATAAAGGACAAAAAAAGAAAAAAGAGAAAGGCACTGTGAGTGGATCAAGAGGAAACACCACAGAGTTTAACACACGTTTCCCTGCCTCCTCCTCTTTCTCGGTTTGTGTTTATTTGCTTTGCTTGCCTCCCACACACACCTCCCTTTGCAAACATGAGTCCCAGGATAAGTACAAGAGATTTTTTTTTTTCATTATGTTGTGTTTGAAAACTGGGTTGGGAGAGAAAGATCAGACTTTTTCTTCATAAATACAAGCATAAAGCACCTCATTTACCCTGGTGAGGGAGGGAAGTCGAAAGCACAAGAATACTTGGGAGAAACTGAGAAATACATCTTCAGGATTTCAAAATTCACTTGAGCTATTTAATGTAAATATTTCTGTGCTTTTTGGAGCTCCCTGGCTCCCTTCCCCATTACTGCTCTTCTGTGTGCATCACCTCCCTGATGGTCAGGGCAGCAGAGAGCAGGGTCTGGGTAGGTTAGAAAGCTGGGATTGCTAACGTAGGAAGGAGGAGGAAGGCAGAAGGGATGGTAGAAGCAATGCCAGCTCCTTGGGGTCCCTTTGTGCTACCACTGGAAAACAGCAGCTCCCTGGCACTCCTGCCCTGCCCCTCAGTGATGCTCCTGGGACTCAGTCAATGGAGAGGATGATTTTGCAGGTGAAGGAAGGAAGAGGGGATGCAACATCTCAGGGCACACAGGTCTTACCATCAGAGAGGTGGGATCCTCTCCCTGCCACAGAGCATGGACTAGCCCACATATTTTACTTTTCCTTGTGAGGACATCAGTCCAGAGTCTGTTGTGTGAAACAGTGATTGTAAGGCTGCAGAGACCAATACTGTTATCCCTGTCAAACCCTTGGTGGCTACTTGTGCAGGACAGCAAGCATGAGACAGCCAAAACAATGACAGTCTGACCCCGGAGGTTCTTTGCAGTGCACAGCCAGAGCTCCTGGGGCTGCCATCTCTCCAGCATCTTTTGGGCTCAGGCATTTATCCAACACAGCTGTTTTCCCTCTCTCAGGCAGCGTTGTGGTACACATCCTTATTGGTCTTCTTGTCTGTAAATAAAGTGCTGTAGATCACAAAAAGCACAAATACAGTTGAAAACCCCTTTCCATGGCTGTTCCCTTGAGGAGGTGCCCATCCAACACAGGTGCATGCGGTGGGGGCACATGCACACACTCAGTGCAGCCCCTGGGAATGCTTCCTCCCCCAAACGGCCCCCTCCCCTGCCTAACACTTCCCTGCTTACTCGCAGCAAAGCAGCAGTCCTTCTCTGCCTTCTCTGCACCCATCTTTCTCGCAGAGCACACCCTTTCCCCATCCCCAGCAAGCCCTCAGGACATCCCCCTGCAATTCAGGGTTCAATCAAAGACCTAGAATTGTCAAGGGCATTAACTCTGTAATTGGTTAGACCTGCTGTGGATTTCAGGTGGATTCCAGATCCACAAAAAAAGCCCCATGGGTTTCCACACAGTTTGCCTTTTGCCTGGGGTGATACGGCATTTTGTGTGTTAAGTGTATTACTTTCTCAACAGCTTTAGTAACAGCTGTAAAAATCCAGTCCCTATAAACAATAGAGGTAACTTCCATTGTCAGTGCTGAAAAACAAGAAAAAAAAGTTAAATCTTTCCCTCCTAGGTGAACCATTTTAATCAACAGGTTTTTAGCAAGACTCACTTCTGCTTTCCTCTGCTGCATGCAAATCCAGGGGAACTCCAGATCCTGCCCTTTCTTAACTTTCCCTATCCAACACGTTATCTTACATGGCTTTTGAAATACTTTATGTCAGATTATGTTGAGCTGAGGAAAGCAGAGCAGGGACTGGTAGTATTTATAGTCCTCAACTGATTTATTTTGAGGGTTCTTTCATGCTCACATCAGCTAATGCACATTACACCCGTGTATTACAGCCTGTTGTAGCTGCTGGCCCAGCAGAGAGAAGGAAGTCCCCACTTTAGCCACAGAATTAATATATATCACAGGAAGGGACAATACAGTCATCTCCAAATTACCTACACTGCTGTGACTGAGACTCATTAGGAGAAACTGCTATTTCAGTGCAGAGAGGGAGGTTAGCCCTGGTCTCAGTTCAACAAACACAGAACAGCTAACCACAAGCTCAACATTGATTCCATAAATTGCTCTGCTAAGCCAGCAGCCATTACCATGAGCTGTGTTTTATTTAAATGTGCCAATAAACAAGTTTTTCATTTTGCAGCTAAAAGGCAGCATTGCAACAGAGGCATTAGCCTGGCCTGGGATGTTGTGAACACCAACATGTGCTGGCCGCAGTTTTCCAATCACTGAGTTACTTCTTCTGTTTCCGCCCCAGTGACTTTGCTCACTTGGCTGCTTCTCTTAATTGTTTTGTTACCGCTTTTCTGTTTCTCCAAAGACTTTCTGTGCAGTGATCCCAATAGGGAGGTGTCCTGCATGCTCCCTCTCCTGATCCACTAATACCCAGGGACATGGGAACATCTCACTCTGAGTCTTGCGGGCTCTGCCACCAGCAGAGAAAAGTGGCTCAGCACTCAGAGGTTCACTTGCAATCTTTTTCCTCTCAACCCCCTTGAAAAGCTGCTGTTTCTAGGATCATATGCAGAGCTCATAATTCTGAAACTTGAGATGATGGATAATGGTAGCGACCTGCCAAATACAACAAGTGTTTGTGGAAGTATCAGGAATGCAACCTACGGGTTCAATTCATCTTACTGAGTGTCAAGCTGGAAAAGTATAAACAAGCATAGGACACTCTTGCCCTCAGATATTAGGGTTACAGTTAATTTTCTTTTTCTTATAATAACTTCAAGGTTTCAGGTTTTGAAGCCTACAAAGCCCATCTCCATTTCCCTCTAAGACCTGCACAGTCTTCTCTAGCTGCTGTCTGCAGAGCCACTGTATACACAGTATAAAGGCAAATTGATAATTCCAGCTGGTGAATGGAGCTGCATGAAACACTGTGCCTTTCCAGGCTGACTAAGTACATCTAGTACAAGTGTAGCCTAAGCACACGCTTTGGCTTTCCCTTCCCAAAAGCAGGGCAAGACAACCTCTTATCTTGGTCCAGGCAGGCAGGTGCTCATGGTTTCCACAGGACATGTGGCCTGTGGTGAGCAGGTAATCCAGGAAAACCTTGGGTTGTAGGAAGCCTTTTCAGTCTTTTATTGTCCCAACAAATCCCAAAGTGCTCCAGGTCATGCAACCTGCACAGGTGGAAAGCCCAGACTGTGTGAAAGCAACTTGAGATGCTAGTCCGGACTCAGAGCAGGTCTTTACAAAATCTGCAGGTTTCTGCTCAGGGAATAAAAAAGGCCTCTTTGAAGCTGTGAAGCCTTCTTCATCTATCCATCCACTTATCACAGCCTCCACTTTTTATGTCAAGGGAGAACAAGCAGATCCAAATACTGAAAAAATGGCACAAGAGGGCCAGAGAGGGTTGATGGCAGCCATCACAGAAAGTTAAAATTCTGATTAAAAATAGCAGCTTTGGTTGCTGTCATGCCTAATAGCAGCAGAACATCTCTGGAGTTACACATGCAAAATAGGAACAGCTTTCATGACATCATGAAAAAAATAAACCATACAAGGGTTTATTAGTAACAACTATGATGAAGTTGATAGGGTCATCTGGAGTTGTCTGTCCATTTTTGGTGTCCCATGGGGACTGACATCAGCTGCTATGTTTGATCAAACCATGACTTGATCAATGCAAGTCAGTGTTGCCCCACCAACTCAGTGGAGATAAAGGACTTCAATCAGCCGATGGTCTCAGGCTGGGAGGCTGTACTTTCACTGTAAACCAAAGGTTTGTCTGGTGGTGTTGGACTGACTCCCAGAAAACAGGTGAGAAAGCCAAACCTGAATCATAAAGCCCCTTTAAGATTTCAGCCTTTGCTCCACCACCCCTGCAGCTGGCAAATTGCACGCACCACTGCACAAAGTGAGGGCAGTGTGGACCTTACGTGGCATGTTCCAGCATACAGGTTTCTTTGGAATAAGGAGGTCACAGTATCTCAGGGCAATTCAGGTTGAGAGATCCTATATGTGCTGTAATGTTCCTCCTCTCAGAGATGTCTGAGCATAAACAGTTTTTGGTGTGGCCCTGGTGGTATCTTGTTCTCAGAAGCACTGTCACCCAGAAGCACTGTCACACAAACATTTCTTGTGTAGTCTGTGCTAAAATAGCTGGATTGTGCACAGCTGTTCCTCACTGCAGGAGATTTCCTGCTCTGCCAGATGCACTTGCAGTCCAGAGACCTGCTAACAACAGCTCTCAGTCATGCTGTCTGAGTGAATCTGGGTTTTCCAGAGCCTTGTCCCCCTTCAGACTTCACATTGTGAGTTTTGTACTATGCTTATGACAGTAACACAGCAAAGGGGTGGGAGAAACCAGGCCCATGCCAGGCCTGTGCTCCCTGAGCAGCAGCCAGGATGCTGAATTTAATTGTTCATGTTTGCTTGCTTTTTACATGTTAGAAATTTAAGAAGCAGATGGATGATACGGTTAGCCTTTCAGACCTGTCCATGCTCTGACCCTCAGGCTCTTGCAAGTGCTGTGGGAAACATGGGAAGTACAATGTGCATTTGACAACCATGACAAAGACAAAAGGAACCTCTCTGAAGGATTTCATGAACCTGCAGAGCCCCATGCCCAACAGAGTCTGCTTTTCTTAGGAAAACTAGGCTTGCTGCTTCCTTATGTCACCTGTAATCACTGCCCCATTGCAGCTACCTGCGACTATAGCCACATCCAGCCACATCCACACCCATGAGAGAAACACACTCACTAGAGAAACACTCATCCCTGCGGGCCGGAAGAGCCATAGAGTTCAAGAATTGGACAAGGTCTGTTTTTCCATGCTCCAGCTGATCTCAGTGCAGATTTTTTGTGTGCTCTGTGACCTATCTCCACATTACTCATCTGATCTAAAATAGATAAGTAAACCGACAAAATTTGGATGAGATACAAACCTGGTCAGGATGATGTCCAAGTTGTGTAATTCAGAGCTGTCACCACCCTGAGTTTTCTGTTTGAAGGAAGGATTATGGCAGCAGTCTCAGTGTTCAGCAGTTTCACTTCTCCATTTACAGGATCTGATATAACCAGAATAGGGGGTATGTTAACAGCTGACTGCAAGGCCACTTTTACCCTCACCACAGAGCTGCTGCTGCGCCAAGACAACGTGATCTCAGGCATGTGTGGGCCAAAATCAGAGGATAGCAATCAAAAAAACAGGAATATATAGAAGTAGCCCAAAGCCACAGAATAACTATGCAATGTCTTGGGCCCAAAAATCATAGCAAGGCAATGGGTAAGACCCTCTATATGAAAGATTTTTTATTTGGGTTGAGAAAATGGAAGTAAATGAAAAAAACAGAGAAGGTAGAAACTAATTCTCTGGAAAAAACATAGAATACACTTATTTCTACAGTTTTTGTCAGTTAATCTTTTCTCAGAAATGGCTACAGTTAGCAGCCCCTTGAAATGGTGTGGTACACAAACAGTAAACCCCAAGGAGTTCCCTAGCCACCACACTACAAAACATGACATTTCTTTGCTAGAGAAAAAGTATGGTGGAACCTGAATGTGTATGTGCCCTTTTACATTTCTGTTGCACAGAACTACTGATTAATGTGTGCACACCGGCACGAAGTTTAATATTTATGTGCTTGTACAGTAAGTTTTCTATTGACTACCCTGTAGTTCTTGAGGACATCTGCAATTCAGCACCCTCTGGTTGTGTCTTGGACCATTTTTTTTCAGAAGGAGACTGTTTTCTAAATTGCGTTAAAGAAAGACTTTGACAATCTAAGCAGTTAACTCCTGTCGGTGTCTGATGTAGGTGCTTTCCATTCTTGATCTATGCTAGAAAGACCTTCACAGCTGGGGCAATTATTTAACAAAAAGAAACTTCCAAGTAGTGGTGCAGAGGTGGTGCATGGAAGTGATTGAGAGTCATAATGAATCTGGACCAATTTAAATCTTTTTAGGCTGTATCAACAGTAAGTAAAGTCAGGATTGATTCATGCACTAATTCTATCCTTTCTTCTCTGGAAGCCAGAATACCTTGAAGATCTAGATAAGTGTCCAAAGGAGGGCAATGAAGATGGTGAAGGGCCTTGAGGGAAAGCTATATGAGGAGCGGCTGAGGGCACTTGACTTGTTCAGCCTGGAGAAGAGGAGACTGAGGGGAGACCTCATTGCAGTTACAACTTCCTTGTGAGAGGAAGAGGAGGGGCAGGCATTGATCTCTTTTTTGTGGTGACCAGTGACAGGACCCAAGGGAATGGCCTGAAGTTGTGTCAGGGGAGGTTTAGGTTGGAGATTAGAAAGAGGTTCTTCCCCCAGAGGGTGGTTGGGCACTGGAACAGGCTCCCCACGGAAGTGGACACAGCACCAAATCTGACAGAGTTCAAGAAGAATTTGGATGATACTCTTGGGCACATGGTGTGACTCTTGGGGATGATCCTGCGCAGGGCCAGGAGTTGGACTCAATGATTTTTGTGGGTCCCTTCCAACTTGGCATATTCTGTGATTCTGTGATCTGAAGGCAATCTTTTTTTGGTATCTCTTTCTGCTGAAGATCTGAAGTCTGGGTCCTCAGGTTACATAGCTCACCAAGTATTTACAATTTTCTTCAGTGGAGTAGGAAGAAGTCCAGCCCAGATGAAAATATCCTCATCATATATTTTACTTAATTACAGTCAGACATTAAGCAAAACAGGATTTTCTTAAAATGTAAATGAGGGTTGGGGTGGGGGGTGTTTGTTGCTAAAGGCCCTAGGCACTGCAAGAGACTCACATCAGGAAGTAAACCTGCAAATAAAAGCATGAAAAGCAAAATAATTATCTTAGTTTCTCATATGGAGAAGGGGAAGGAAAAAGAAGAGAGTTTTCACATTACTGTCTAACATTAGATGAATACAATGGCAGAGACCAATTGATGATTCCTCTATCTTGAACACATCTTGGCAGTGTTGACTGCATTTGTCTGAGGGTATGTGGTCACAGGCAATATAAATTCTTACCTTTTTCACTAAAAAATACCATCTTCTTCTCCAAGCATTCCCCACTCAACAATGTGTTTAGCCTGTAATAGTCATCACAGCATTCACAGAGTAGCTCAACCATTAGGCAGACAGATTAACGAGGGAAACCAGGCTTCACTGATTCAACTTGCTAACTATTGTGAAGCCACGGAAACATCTGTCCTGCTGCCACCTGGGCTCTGTTACTTAGACCTTTTAGAAATCTAGTACAGAAAGCAGGGCAAAATTACAACCTAATTATGAATTGTCCCAGGCTGCTAATTAAGTGATAGCAGGGCTGTCCAAAAAGCAAGCATGCTGTTTCAGTGGGAAAGATGATGGTTTCAAGGATAGGTACAGCAGAAGTCAGCAGCAACTGTTCAGCATCTGTCATTGGCACAAGCTGACACTGAGACCCCTAGCAGAGGAAGAAAGGTGGAAGATCCCAGGGGACACTGGCAGCATGTGTCGGCACTCTGGTTTGTTACAATCACACTGAGAATATTCTCAGGGACTTTTCTTCAGACTGCATTTGTTTGCCCTTGCCTGTCCCAGAGAGAAGCATGTGCAGGTGACTCACTGTGCACGCATCACTCTTGTGACTGACCCAAAAAAATTGGTTCCTAAACCATATGTCATTGTTGTTCTATGGCTCTTAGGTTTCTGAACGTCCCATATGGGAGAAAAGAAATCCCAGACCATCCCAGCTTCCCTGAAATCACTGGATCTTTAATGCATGTTTTCTGTGGTGTTGGGCAGCTCCCAAAATAAACAGACACTGAAAGAGCATAGATTTCCTGTGACTCAAAACTGCTTTGTTTGAAGAGCAAGGGAGTAGTTAAAATGACCAGAATAAAAGTGAGAAGGCAGTTGTCTAAGTTTGGGGAGTTCCTCCCAGTCAAACAAAAAAGCTTCTGAATGTTTCTAAAAAGATGTCCCTCCCCCAGAGCTGGTCTTGTCAGGGAAGCTGTTTGATTTCTGTTTGCTAAGAACTCCTGAAGGATACCAAGCTAGAGGTGGGTAGTTTTCTGCAGTGTTACCAAGGCACAGGAGCTCTGGGCACAGAGGCGTCCGGAGATGTAGTAGGGCCCGAGGACTGTAAGTGTGGAGGGGAGGTATTTCCCTAAAGCACCTGCATTCAGCTGCAGCTTGGGATCAACTGAGAGGTGTCATGCAACTGAAGCCAGACATTGCGGATAGCTAAGCTTTTAATCTTTCCATGTTGCAGTTTACCTGTTCTGGTGTCTATGTACAGACATAACACATATACCAGCTTTTATGGTTGCCAGCAGTGCATATCTTTCAGCTCAATTGCAAGTACCGGAGTGCAGAGATGTTTGTGTGTACCACAAGAACCGGAGGGTACAAGCAGCCTGAGACTTCCCTGCAGCGCTTCCAGCCCTGGTGGGGACAGGCAGAAAGGAGTGTGGAGCAGCTGTGAACAGTTAGCAATTCCCCAGGAGATCCTTCTTGAACTTTGTTAGGTAAAAAAAGCAAACACATTTCCCCTCAAAAAAGAAGAAGCCCCACACTTCTGCATAGGCGTTTTAATGCAATTTACAAGCACAAATCTCTGCGAAATGGGAGAAGAATTTTTACGTGGGACAAAGTTAAATGCTTCCCACTTCATCATTTTTTATGTGGTGGTTTGGAACAACAGCTAGGGACAGAAAGCAAGAATGAGTTGCAACGTCATGAAGCAAACATAATTTCGTTTCACAAATATCCTTGGGACTTTGAACCTTCCCCCCCACCCCCGGCATCCTTTTGCTCAGAGATTTCTTTCCAGTTCATATCAGGAAATCGTTGCACAGCTGAATCTCAGTGTCACCTCTGTAAGTCAGTGGTACAGTAAGATCTGGTCTCTGAGCAAGAAAAAAACAAATCTCTGAGACTGATTAAGCTGGGGAAATTGAGTCACTCACAGTGTTTTGATCTTACAGAATAATTTTATTGTGTAAAGGAGAATATCACAAACAGATAAACAAATATAAAACAAATATAAACAAAACAGATGACTGTGAAAAAAGATGTGGGGGAAGGGGGTAGTGACCAATATTTGGATAGTGGAATTGCATTAATATAACATGCAGAAATCTGTTAATTCTCCTGCAAGGTGGGGGGGGGGGGGGAGGAAAGAAAGAGAACAGAGAAAAAGATGACAGACCGTTTTTTACCTACTTAAGAAGAACAGTGTGGAAGTTAGTAAAATCTTAGATGCTTTAGAAAAGAGGCTT
The DNA here is from genome assembly GCF_003984885.1 of Neopelma chrysocephalum. Lineage (NCBI taxonomy): Eukaryota > Metazoa > Chordata > Aves > Passeriformes > Pipridae > Neopelma > Neopelma chrysocephalum. Next base: position 732,860 of record NW_020925316.1, on the reverse strand, counting down.
GGCTAGGTGGTGAAACTGGAAAATCTTCAGAAAGTAACCACTTTCTTTTTGCCACAGAGTCCAAACCAGGGTTTTGATCCTAGCATGGGAGTGAAAGCAGAATGAATGGCAGATGTGATTTTGGTGCTCACCTGCCTGCTTTTAAGACTCAGTGATCCTACCTACATCTCAACCAAAGGCATAGCCTACCTTGGCTGCAAAAAGAGCTGGTTTTCATGGCTCATTCTGATTGCCTGCTATCATATCTTTTGTTATAGCTTCTATATACATTCATGTATGTAATACGGTTCCTAGGGCATGTGCAAAGGCACAGAGCCTGCGTCTCTATCTGCATAACTGCCCATGTTTTCAAAGTGCAAGCTAACAATGTCCACTTGTTCTGTCTCCATATTGCTGTTTCAAGAGATGTTCAAGTCTTTCACGAGCCTCTAATGTGGCACGTGCATGAAAATAGTCTGCCCCACTGCACCAAGCTGGGAGGGCCAAGCCTCAAGTGCCTGACAGAGAAGCAAAGACTTTTAGCACATTTAGCCCAGAGTGACTGGTAGTTTCTCTCAGCCTCCCCTGAGATACCTGACAGTGTCTGAAAACACTAAAATCTAAAAGATCTACAAGGAAAACAACTCCTTCCAGATGCTCTCCCAGGAAAGAAAATATCTCAGTGAAGAAAAGGTGGAGCTGAAACAGGGAAAGGGAAATAAACTGAAAGAACTGGTCTGAAAATAATTTTCTTGTAATTATTTTTTTGTGTGTGTGAAAAGGGAGTAATATCATCGAGTGGAGAAAAGTTTGCAGTTGTAGCAGGTGAAGAAATCCAAGCCAGATCAGCACTTGAACATGCTTGAGCCTCACCTTCACTTGCAGAAACAGCCTTCAGCACTGCAGCAGTAAGGCTCACCTCAGAGAAAGTGAACAAACGAATAAATCAAATTAAAATGGGAAAAAAAGGGTAAAAAAACTTGGTGAAGAGCTATTTAAGAGAGAACAGAAGCAATCTGGTAGCCTCTTGAAACTTGAGAGGCTGTGTTTATGCTATAGAGCTACATATCTGCTATTTGATAACAGAACCCGTTTGGTGGCTGGCAAGGTTTGCTTGTGCAGATATTGGGGTAGTGCAAAGGTTGGACATGAGCTGGGGGATGGCATGTGGCAGGTGATGTTGGTAAGAAAGGAGAAAGTAAGAGATACAGGTTGCTCTGCAGTATTCATCCAGCACCATGACACCTTGATACTCAGCATGACTTTTACAGCCTGAAATTGTGTGAAGGGTGAAAATCTCACAGTGGCCATCCCAGAAGAAAACTGTGACTCTAGGAAAAGGATTTAGATTTCTTTTTAAAATTTCTATTGAAATAGTGGGAGAAAACAAGTTTTCTTGTTTTATTCATGTTTGCAAGTGGGGAAAATTACTTCTGCAAACACCTGAAAATTCAAATTAAACATCACAGATTTTTGGGAGAGGTGTTCAAGTTCAGACTTCTTGCACAGAGCCCTATGTACACCAAGGCTGTCAATGAACCACATGGGCATCTCCACATCAGCAGGAAACAGCTTCCTGTTTCCAGGTGGCAGCTGATGACAGAGAGGAACCATGAGTCAGTTCTCCAAAGAAAGAGAAAATATTTTTCCAGTGTTACCATTCTTTACAGAAACCTTTCTGAATCTGTTCCAATCATGTCAACTCATATTGCCGTTCTTCCATAGTCAAGCCAAGAAATCATGTCTGATGCTTCTGTGCAAAGTATCAACATAGTCTAAAAAAACCCCACAACAATCAAAAATAGCAAAGCCAGTAAATACACAGTTTTTGTTTGATGCTCTGAAATCATTTAAATATTTGAAAAACATTAAAACAGTCACTTGCATAACAAAAATATCTTTAGGAACATTGTTCCATGACCCCCACTTTTGTCCTGGTTGCATTGGGAAGTCAGCCTTTCATCAGCATGAGAGTTCTATTATATCTATTTTTTTTTAATCACAACCCCAGGAGGACAATGAATTTTAGCTATGGCCAGTGGCCTCATGTTCTTTCAGTATAACCAAACACATTCAGAGATTGCTACCAAGTTACTACATGGGATGCCAGACTTGGCCACCTACTTCAGAAATGGAGGTGTTGCTTCCCACAGGCAATCAAACATTGTGCTTCTTCTCAAAGTTGTCAGCTGAGTATGAAGATCTCCTTAAGCAGTAGAGGCTTTTATTAAGACTTACTAGGAATCTGTGCTGAAGGGCATCTTAAAATGGGGATGCTTGTCCCTGTTGGTATCAATCAGCCTGGTCACAGCAACTTTAGAGAAGAGACAACTCAGTTGCTGTTAGATGGTCTATTGCAGACAGTGTGGGGCACCCCTTCTTTCCAAACCTATCAGTTCTTGAATTACAAGCAGTGGAGAACTTGAGTTAAACTGGCACTGTGTAATCTGCTTGGCTTAACCTTCTGTACATAGCTATGTAGGTTCCACTTTTAAAAAACAATAGCAAAATACAAAGCCCAAGAGTGTGGCTTTGCAGGTGAGGAAGCAAAATGGCTTTTTTTTCCGTGTTCTAGACTGGTTTGGATAATGGTGACTGCAAACTGAAATTCAGGAATTATTATTGCATGCTCCAACTAGTCACAGTTTTTTCTGTCTTCTTTCAAGTGAGTCAATAATTGTTTAACTTTTGGTCCCTCTATTTTTACAAATTTACAAGGTCATATAACAACATGATGTAACAACAGCATGACAGTATGGCAGCATAAGGGCAAGGTTGTTATTTTCTATTTCCTGTAGAGCTTCAAGAAATTCTCTAATCTGTAAAGCGAAATAAAGCCCCTTTTGGAACCTCTGACACAAACCATGTGATCAACCCTGCAATAATCTTATCAGGCTGCTATTGTACTTTACACAAGCTCCAGCAAAGGGACAGCTGGCATTTATTTTTAAACCTAGAAATGATCATGAGAGATGGAAGTGCTTGGGGAGGAATTAGTCATGGTTCACAATGATAATCTTTGTTAATGCAGCTCTAAGCAGAGTTCTATCCAGAAGTGGCAAATAATGAGGTGCAGAAACGTTTGCAAGTCCTTAGAGAATTCATTAACGAAGATCCTCTAGTAAAAGATTGGAAGGAGTCTGCAGGATTTGAAAGGTGATATTTATACAGGGAAAATGTTAAAATGCCTGGCTGGCTGTACACATGTAGGCAGGAGCCCAACTCATTAGCAGGTTGCTGCCTATCCTTGTAAAAGTCTTCCAATCAGGTGTCTTCCTTTTCTGCCTTTTGAGGGAGCAGAAAGAGGAAAGTCAAGCTTGTGTTTAAAGTTAACTGTGATTCAGAAATCTCTGCAATTTCCTCAGTGGCAATATTGCAATTGCATGCCCATAGCATGACGTTTCTCCGTAAGAGCTGCCTCCTCCCCTCCTCGTTGCTCAGTGATCCAGAAATCAAGCCCTCTGTGACACCTCAGCAGCTAGTTATGGAAAAGGACCATCGACAATTGGATCATCACCTGTACATGTGTGAGTAGTCATTTCTGAACAGCAGATCGGTGCTTGCCTTACATAGACATCAGAGAGACTAAGTTGATGTTCACACCTGGAAGGTTAAAGCTATAAAAAGATACTTGATAGATGGGAGACCTTCCTAGGGGGGTAGTGGCATGTGAGGGAAAAACATCCAAGACCTTGGACACATAGCTACTGACTCCTAAGCCTGCCACAACTGTGAAGGATCATAAAGACAGAGATGCCTAGATGTTGCCTCTGTTTGAGGCTTTGAGGGAACATCAAAAGCCATGTGAGTTGCAAGGGAATGTGTGAATTTCCGTACTTCTTGCTACTCAAAAATTGGAGTTACTGAGCCTCGTTTGGCTGACACGGACATACAGCACTAACAAATGCCATGTGCTATCTTCCTTCCCCAGGAACAAATCCTTTCTGAAGTCTAAAGGAGTTTTGTCCGAGGGCTGACTGTACAACCAAACCCCATTTTCCAGTAATTTCAAAGTGCCATAGTCAGTTCCCAAACCCGCTCTAGCAGGAACACAGAGATTTAAGAAGCCAGGCACAACTCTGCTGTGTTGGATCCTGGTTTGTATCTCTGCAGATGTTGGATCCTGGGCAGGAGCGGCAGGGGAGGCAGTGACAAACTGGATCCTCTGCAGCTCCTGGCCAAGGAAATGCCTTGCAAGCAACATTTGTCTCTCCTGTCTCATCGTTGCAAAGGATCTGCCAGCACATGAGTGGAGATGGGAATGCCAAGGATTTGAGCTTTTTCCTTCCTGTTCTCTGTGAAGCTCTCCCATTTTCTGGGCAGGAATGATTGCTGTATACCTGTGACTGCTTGGTCTTGCAGTACAGTTACAGGGCCAGCAGTGATGCACCCTGCAGTGCCCAGGCTTCCAGATCTGCCAGCTCAGAGGGCTGCTTGCTCTCGATCAAGGAGGTGTGATGTGTCCTTGCTCACAGCAAGGAACAGCATTGCTTCAACATATGGATTCTTGATCCCTCTGAAGGTAGGGTGCTAAACAGGAGCATAGATAGGTACTTCTAGCCAAGGTTGCGTGTTGCTATCCAGACTTTGAGCTTTTTCCCTTGAATATCTTCAAGTTTTATAGTTGCATGAGGGCTGTACAGGCAGGAATAGAGCCAGAGGATCAGGGGCAGTGACTACCGTCTTCTCTGCTAAGCCTAAAGGAGCATTATCAAGAAGACAGAACCATACACTTTTCAGCAGTGCACAGCAAAAACAACTGTAAAAAGTTGCAGTAATGCAAATTCTGGCTAGACACAAAGGCAAAATAATTTGTCTTGAGGATGGTGAAGCAGTGGAGCACACTGCTGAAAGAGGAAGTGGAATTTCCCTTAGGAGCTTTCAAAACCAGCCTGAATAAAGCCCTGATCAATGTGATCTGGTGCTGAAGGCAACACAGCCTTGTGCAGGAAACTGGATGTGAGGTTTCTAGTGATCCCTTTCTCTTCATACCTCTCTATGTGTCTGCCTTTTTGCCCTCCTGAAATTCTGAGTAGCTGTTATAATTCTTCTCATGAGATCTCTCAGACTGGAAGACAGGCTTGCTAAGAATGTTGTTTTTAAACTACAAACACCACCTTCCAGGAGATTTGCTTGTTTAGGAGAAGGAAGAAAATTTTCAGAATTTCACAGAGTTCTTGTGGCCATTTCTGCAGCACGTACAAATTCAACATGGCTCAGCTGTCTTTAGTTTAGATGCGTGAATTTATATGATAGAGGTCTGGCCCCCAGGTTTTTTTGACAAGATTGCTTGCCTAGATTCTGTTCAAAACACACAAGGTTTCAGATGTCTACTATAACAGTTGTCAATAGGCAATTGGTCATGAATGACATATTTAAGGAAGTGATTTACTTTTACCTTCTTATCTCTTATTTATTTATTTATTTTCTTTCCTTTCAGGTTTCTGAAGAAGTTTCTTAGGCTTGATTTGATACACTTAAAAAAAAACACCAAAAAACCACTCATTGCAAATATTGGTTAACTGCAGATAACCCCAAATGGAAACAGACCAGTCAATATGCAACAGGGCAGGGCTGCCCTATGGAAAGGCTGGGACAGAGTGAAAAAGGGACCAACTTGCCCCTGAGCAGAGGGCAGCCCTGCCTCAGGCAGGCAGAGTAGACAGTGATGCCACTGGGACCAGGGGTAGTTCTGTGCTCCGGCACACAGTTAGCCGAGCCAGGCCAGAGGCTGGAGGTAAGCAAAAGCTTTTTTCCTTAGCATGGACAGCACAGGGAGGTGAAACCAAGGGAGATATTCAAACCTTAACTGGATAAAGCCCCAAGCAACCACATTTGATCTCATGCATGACCCTGCTCGGAGCAGGAGGTTGATCTTACAGACCTCTCAAGGTCTCTTTCCCTCCTGTTTTATTTTGTTTTGTTTCCTTGCAAGTCTCTGGAGAGGATCATTGCAGAGGACACATAAGCCTTATCTTCAGGATGGGGTGGATGTTTATTTTTCAAAGACCTTGTCCTTCCTATGCTTTGCCAGATGCTCACAAAGAACACTAAATTAAGGAGAGGAAAAAGAAAAAGTGCCTCCAAACTTTGGTGTCCTTTCCCATTCCAGAAGAATCAGCTGGGAACTAGCTGAGTTAGCCAACATTATGCAACATAATACTAAGAAAGGAAGGTTAAACAGCAGGTCTGCTGACTCTCCCCATTAGCCAGTTCAATGAAATAGGAAACCAGGATGTTTTTCAGCTATTTACAGAGCTGAAAGCTCACAGACTTTATTAGTGCTCCACAAGGTAAATTAGATACTTCACATATTTTATGCTAATGCTTGGTCTGCTGACAGCTATTAGGTGATAATTTGTTAGCCTTTTAATATAAACAATGCTGAAAAGCCATCACCAGGAGCATTGCAGCTGACTCAGTGATTATTTATGCTTTAAACCTCCATTATTTCTGCAGAGGGGGAATATTTTATTTTACTCTGATTACTCAGTGGATACCTTAATTTTGCCTGATTTCCTTATTAATCTCAATTCTTACAACAGTGGATGTAGATTTTTGTTTCCAAATCAAATATAGGAGGAGAGAGCAGCTCTGAGGGTTGGAACAGACTTTGATTTTTCTTGGGAATTTGATTCTCTGCATCAGACAACACATGCATTTGGCCACTAACGTGCTGGTTTAAGGTGAAAATTTTTATGGGACTTTTAACAGCATAGCATAAGGAGTTACTTTCTGCTTAGAAGCTGCAAGCTGACCTGAACATGAGCAACTTTCTCTTTTTTTCAGTGTATTTCTCTTTTATCCTCACAAGACATGTGATTGAATCACTTGACTGTTGATTCAGGAAAGGCAGGAAAGGCTTTCCAAAATGCAGTGTGATGAATTGTAGGGATGTCTTTCTTGGCAGCAAACTGCTGATCCTTAGACTGTTCTACGCTGGATGTTTTTTGGGAACCTGTTAACAAAGGTAGGCTACTTTTGGAGCACGGGCTGCTGCCTCCTACATGACCAGTGGATTGTATAGTTCATAAAATTATAAGCACTGCTTTGCCCAGCTTGAGCTTGAGCTCAAGCTACAGTCTGTGAGCCAGAGCTGCCTGGGAATCTGCTGGGTTTTGACTGTGGCTGCTCTGTAGACTGACCTTAAATAAATTTTGCCCAATATTTTCTAAATTAACCACCACAGAGAGTGTAATCCAAGTAATTAATTTGTTTCATGCTGATTATCGTTAAATTATTTAGCAAAGAGTTGGATATGAAATACAGAAAAAATTTTCTTGGACTACTATTTATATTCCTAAAGTTATGAGATTTGCAATTTCGTTAATATCTCCTTGATGATGCTTTTCAATTTTACATGATAAGACATTCTTGAGCTGCACTATCTGCAAGAATTCCAGTTCTGCATCGGGCTTTTCCCAGTGTCCTCTTCACTTGCATTTCATTTCTGCATTTTCTGCCAAAAGAAAATACTTGAGCAACCTAGGGACTGAAAGAAACAAATCCACCTTGACATCCTTACAGTAAGTAAAAACAGCCATGATCTAGTGAATATGAATTTAGAATCATAGAAAAATTTTAACTCTATCTGTTAAAACACTAGGAAAAAAAAGGAGTGAAATTCAAAGCTGGTTGGTTTGTTTGTTTGTTGTAAACATTTATTTCTAGGCTTAGGTGTCACATGCCTTCATCTGGAAAATCTTGTATATAGCTCAAGGCCTTGATACAGATTTTAAGAAGTGGAAATGGGATTTGCTACAGGTTTCATATCTCTCTCTACTTAGTAATCAAAAGTAATAAAATTGTAAGTAAACACTATCTAATGTATGAGAGTTTTTTTTGTCATAATTATCTGAAGAAACTAATTGATTTGATGGTACCCTTTTTTTCCATGAATTCTGTGTCTTTCTGTTCACGGAATAACAGAGGCAGTGTTTGGTGCTTTGTAATATAACATTTTAATAACTAATATGTAGTTTAAGTTAGAAGCGATGCAAAATAATGTTTTCTATTAAATTCCAGGAACTAGTCAAGTTTGTGCTTGGCCTACATGTATTTCCTTATGGTTAAGCCTTTTTCACTTTCAGAAGGAATATGTTTAGCAAAAAATATAGGCAAATTACAAGGCTGTTCTTCCAAGAAACAGTAATTCACTGTTACTATTTGCCTGGTGGATATAGTAAAATTATTTCTCTTTTAAAATCTCTAGTAAATATCTATCCCTTATAAATCTATCTGGAAAGAGTAGTAGCCACAGCATCAGACCAGCAGATAATTGATGTTCCACTTACAGACTTTGTACCCTTCTGCTAAAATTAGTCCATCGTAAGGCTGATGTACTTTTGGAATACTTATTTGTACTCATGAAAAATATTCTAAGTGAACTTTTAACTTCAATGTTTTTGGAATCTTCACAGGAACGTAGAACACTTGACTGGTGAAATCGCACTTAGCACAGGTTTGGACTTTATAAACTGTCTCATGTTGGATAAGAAAATCTAAAAGATGATTTCCACAGGACCAAAGTTCCTTTAGATATTCTTCTCATTTCTCATTAGTAAAGGCAGCAGTTACAGCATTCTGTTAAATAGAAGCATTCTTCCAGGTATCACTGTGAACAATTTGTGCAATGAACTTAATTTTTTTTCTTCAAGTGAGCATATCAGTTTTATTGACAACATTACACAGTTTAGCCATAGCATTACAGAGGAAGGTAGCCCAGACTGCAAAGTGACTTTATCAAGTAAACAGTTTTCCAAGTCTTGCCCCTTTCAATACTTTTCAATAAAGATTTAGCTTTTTGAATGCCTTTCTTTGGTCTTTCAGCTACCAGACTTCTTAGAGGTGAATAATTACCATAGAAAGATATTGACCATTTCCAGATTACTGCTGGTTGAAATATTCCAGACCTGAATAAACAGCACAATCCAGAAGCAGCAGCTGAGGTCCAGTAATCTACCCTGGAACTCAGCCTGCAAACAGGATATCCCAGTTCTTGCCACTGTTTCTTAAAATCTTTTTAAGGATGCAATTTGTTCTTTTTTACCGTAACGGACATTTGAAGTCAGTACAGAATGACTTCTTTGGTGTTCAGCAACTGTGTGTGAGCTGCACAGACTTCTTTGGCAGAAGTTCTTTCACAGAACTCCCGACTCTGACACAAGCCTGTGCATCCTATTGTATGTTTATTTATAAACTCACACAGGAAAGAATAAAATAAGAGTTTGCTGTTTGCCTAGAAGTAAGATTGAAAATATTGCTGTTATTTTTGGCAAGAATGAAAGGTTTTGGACAGTTTATTGCAATTTTTTTTTTTATCAGCCAGGCAGAGAGGGACCTGGGAGTTTGGATTGACAGGAAGCTGAACATGAGCCAGCAGTGTGCCCAGGTGGCCCAGAAGGCCAATGGCATCCTGGTCTGGATCAGGAATGGCGTGGCCAACAGGACCAGGGAAGTGATTCTTCCCCTGTACTCAGCACTGGTGAGGCCACATCTCGAGTGCTGTGTGCAGTTCTGGGCCCCTCAGTTCAGGAAGGACATTGAGGTGCTGGAGCAGGTCCGGAGAAAAGCAACGAGGCTGGTGAAGGGACTCGAGCACAAGTCCTATGAGGGGAGGTTGAGGGAGCTGGGGTTGTTCAGCCTGGGGAAAAGGAGGCTCAGGGGAGACCTCATCACTCTCTGCAACTCCCTGACAGGAGGTTGTAGCCAGGTAGGGGTTGGTCTCTTCTCCCAGGCAACTCTCAGTAAGACAAGAGGGCATGGTCTTAAGCTGTGCCAGGAGAGGTTTAGGTTAGATATTAGGAAGAAATTCTTTCCAGAGAGGGTAATCAGACATTGGAATGGGCTGCCCAGGGAAGTGGTGGATTCTCCATCCCTGGAGGTTTTTAAGATGAGACTGGATGTGGCACTTAGTGCCATGGTCTAGTAACTACGGGAGTGTTGGATCAAAGATTGGACTTGGTGATCTCAGAGGTCCCTTCCAACCCAGCTGACTCCATGATTCTATGATTCTATGATCAGGACTTCACCATGAAAGTGGAAATGCTTGAAGTTTCAAAGGGGCATTACACGGGGTTATTGCAGCATTATTTTATACACAGATCACTGATGGCACCACTTTACATTTAATTTTGTAATAAGCAGCTATCCTGCTATTTTCAGTAGCAATTAAATTTGGGATTCACACTGTTGGTACGTTCCTGCAGTTTATTGCTTATTAGAGGCTTTTCTATGACCTTTCTGCTTTTTTTCATCTAAGTTCTCCTTCAGTGTCTCCTTTTCCCCAGGCATTTTCAAGACTTTCAGTATAACAAGCTCTCAGGTCTGTAGTTTAATGACAGTGACAAGAAGCAGGTTAGATTTTGATATGGTTTGATTGCAATCTGTATAAAAACTGTCTGGTTTCTCCAAACTCCATGAAAGACCATATTTTGTCCAGTGATTTACCAGTTCATCTGGAGTTTAGTAGGGTTTTTTCCTTAGAATTAAAAAGTAATCTAATTTACTGTTATCTTCTCTCATTTTTTAAAAAGAGCTTAAGACAATTTTTAGTCAGCCGTGGTATTTGCACATGTTATCACTATAAAACTAGAAAAGATGAAGCCCATATATTACTGCTTAGGCAGAAATGCAGTGAGTGCTTTGCAAACCAAATTAAAATGTGAAAATGATACTTCTGGGTTTTGACATGTGACCACATTGTTATGGTATCCATGGATCAACTCAACATACAGACGTGACTGCACCTTAAATAATTTAAAATAGCAGTGGGTGCTCAGCTACCTAATTATCTAACTATATTTAATGTGCATACAATCCCTTAAATATTTCATTTCAGCACTGTAAAAACTCACATAAACAACAGCAAACATTTTAGCATGGGTGAAGATTTGCAAGTGTGGGTGAGATAAGAATAGTGGGTTTATTTTGGTAGATTAATACAACCAGTGTCATGCTGGAGACTGATGCCACTGTATAAAAGTGCCCTTGGAAGCAGAGATGATTTGTTTTAGGCTGGCTTCATTTGTCTGTATGTTAAAGATTTCATCCAGGAACACAACGTTCTGTTGGACACCAATCTATCTTTAACATTGTTCAAAAGTACTGATTTGATTGGACAACATTGAGTGTACGTGTTAAATTAAATTTAAGGACATTAGACAAAACTATTGTGAAAGACCCATGAAAAAAAGCAAATGTAATACCACTGCATGTTACCTATGCACCAAATCAGAGCTAGAGGGTTAAGAAACCTCTGAAGCATCTTCTATTTCCATAGCACAGCAGATAGGAGACTAAATCCTGGAATCCAGGGGCACTGAGTAAATTTATAATTAGATTGCTACTTCTGAAAGCATTTTTTAGACCTAAGGTACTGCACAAACTTTGGACTCTAATAGTTTATAGAAATTTGGAATGGCAGCTGCAGTCCAATCAAGGACCTCATCACTGGGACAAGTGACACCAACATGATTATTCCAGATGAGAAAAGGCACCCTTCACTCTGCTAGCAACATCCATGGTACAGGTTTCCTAGCATCAAGGAAAATCTTATTAGCAGAAAGAGGCTTCCTTACTCTGCAGGTGACCATGTACTGGAACAGGCTGCCCAGAGATGTTGTGGAGTCTCATCACTGGAGATATTCTAGAACTGCCTGGATGCAATCCTATGCCATGCACTCTACGCTGATCCTGCTTGAGCAAGAAGGTTGGACCAGATGACTTCACCAGTGGTGCCTTCCAGTCTGACCCATTCTGTGATTCTGTGAGGAAAATTGCTATCAGAGTTCTAAGACTGAATTTTAGTTGGAATTTCCTGCTTTCAGAAATATTCTCTTATCTCTATATATTCAAAATCTGATTCCAGTGCATACTAGGTCTTTTTATTTCAGAAGACATAAGGGTCTTCTAGAACTATTTGAATGGGAATTCAATTTGTCTATAAATACTTCTAAACTTTTCCTGTACTTCCTGTGCACAGCTTAAAGTTTCTGTACACAGCTTACCTGGAAAATAGCACAGCTTGTGTATTGTTTTTTAGCAAGGACATGATGTCACAGCTTTCCAATTTAACACATTTTTTCTAATGCATAAAGGTGCTTGCATAAAATTGCAATGGTTACAAAACTTAGCATTTAGTATGAGCCAGAAGGACCCAATAAGAATTTTTTCTTCTGGCTGTGCTGGGTTGTGTACTGGGCTACATGTTGGTGAATGCTCTTAGATGAAATCCATGAAAACTGACAGGTCTTGGAACAGTGGGGTTGGTACACTTACCACATTGACTGTCTTTGGTGTTTTTTGGTTTGGGTTTTGTTGTTGTTGTTGATTTTTTTGTTTGGTTTGGTTTTTGTTTGTTTGTTTGTTTGTTTGTTTTTTATTTGAAATCTTGAGCATCTGGGGACTGGAAAAGTTTACTCTCTGTGGCTGTAAGGCACAATGTCTACCACAGCAATTAATTGTAAAGTTCTACTAACCTCCTCTCTATAGACGACTGCTTTCTTTCAGAAATTATGATGGGAGAGGAGGGGAGACAGCCATCTCTGGATCATCACGGCTTTTTGACCCCCTGCCTGTTGAAATGTCCATCTCATCTCTTAATTCTGATTTCTGATAAAATTTCAGTTGTCATAGAATCATGGAATGTTTGTGTTGGAAGGGATCTTTAAAGGTATCTAGTTCAACCCCTTTCCGCAATTAGCAGGGATATCTTCATCTAGATCAGGTTGCTCAGAGCCTGGTACAACCTCACTGTGAATGTTTCCAGGCATAGGTCATTGACCACCTGGCTGAACAACCTGTGCTAGTATTTAACCACCCTACACGTAAAAAAGTGTCTTCCTTTATGTTTACACTCTGCCCTGCTCTAAAATCTGATATTTGCTCAGGCAGCTTTGAACTTCATTGTTTCTCAGGACAGAGGAGCAGAGCCAGATTTTGAATCCTCAGTAGGGAAGGAAGAGCTGGGCAATTGTTGCACTTCCCACATGACTAGATCTTACCAGCACATTTGCCTTTGTGTCCAGCTTACTGCCAGGTGTACCCCTTGCTCCTCGTCCCCGGGTCGCTGTGCTAGGAGCTCCAGGTCTTCTGGCTTTTGCTGTATGAAGCGCTGGTGCTGGTGAGTGCCCCTCTGTCAGAAGGAAAGCTGCACCCTCTTCCCCAACCTGGCATTACAAGGAATTAAATTGATTTCCATATTGTTTGCTTTAGGTGGATGGCTCGCAGAAGGGAAAAAAGAAAAAGAAAAATGTGGTGTTTTCCCTCAGGCCTCTTAGTTGAAAAAGCACCTTGCTGAGTTTTCCTTGACCTAATTTTCCTCCTTTCCTATGGCCAGGTACTGTGCCAGTGCCTTCATCTTGGTGCATATGAGCAGCTGCTAGTGTCCTGTGCCACACATCGCATCATTGCAGCTCCAGGTCATGCAAAGGGCTCCTGTGCTCGGCCCAGTTCAGCGTGGGAGGCAGTGCCGCAGAGCGCTGAGCACAGGCAGGGGATGTGGGGAGGGACTGCCATTGCAATCCTGAGTGCTCACCTTGTGACTCCAGCATCCAGCATGGTGCCGCACCCCTCTGCATACCCAGGCCAGGTCCTCACATCATAATAGCTTAGGAAGTGGGGTGGGAGCAGTGGGGGCTGTTCGCGGGATCCCAGCACAGACCTCTTTCGCTGAGGTGAGGAGGCTGTCACGCCAGGTCCACATGTGTGGAAGCTCCAAGCACGCCCCTAACACAAACTCAAACACCCTGAGCCAACAGCACACAGCTCCTATTCTGCATCCAAAGCCTGGACACCTCCCCCTGGGTCTGCAGAACTGTTCCAGGAGAGAACGCTCAACTGTTTCCTACATTGTGTTTTCTGTGTCAGATTTTTGCTCCTAGAGATCACAAGGGAAAGGTGCCACAGGAAGAACCAGAGCAGATGACAGCAGATGACGAGCCATAAGAAATGTTCAGGTAGAGGTGAACCAGGAGATATGGGACAGACTGGATCAGCTGCACACATGGCAGCAAAGGCAGATGACTGTAACGCAACCTGGAAGTGGTCTGTCCGAGTAGAGGTGAGATGTAGGTGAATTTACCTACAGAGCACCTGGCCCAGGGGTGCTCTGCAGCCCAAAGCAGGGCCCCTTCAGGCCCTGGCTCTGACACAGAAACACCTGACGAGGCACAAGCTGGTTCCCTGTCTGTTGTGTGGCTGTGAATTACACTCACTTGGGGGTGTGGGGGCAGGTCACTTGCTGATATGTTCAAGACTGAGAGGTACCAACCAGGGTCCCCTAAACCACGTCTCCTTGCTTTTGTCTTTCTTTCCTTCCTTGCCTAGGATCATTTTATTTCAGAGACATCCTGCCCCTTGGCAGTATTTTGCCTAAGAAAAAGGACTATTTGTGCAGCAGAGCTCAGGCTCTCCCAGTGCAGGAGCCAAACTCACAGGAGGCCAAGCACACCACTGCAAGCAGAGCTGTGCCTGGCTGGTGACACGGCACCGGGCACTAGTTCCTTTTTTACTGTCTGCCTCATTGAATTCATACCTTTCTGATGATGAACAGGATGGTGTGACATTCAGTCACAGATCAGGAAAACAAAGGCCTCAGTCAGTAAAGGAAATCACATGAGCGGGATTTCCAGAAATGACCAGTTCTGTTGCCAGATGGAACTGAATGTGGGCTGAGTTCTAAAGAAATTAAACAAAAAGGCCCCAAAAAATCAAGCCCATACTGCATTTTCTTTTCAGATTACTGTAAAACAGTTAACAGCTTCTATGTGATACCAGATGAACTGATGAAGATACAATAAATGTGCTCTCGGCTTCAATGCTGTAGGAAGATTGGCAACAGTTTAGAGAGAATCAAGCCTATTCCTTTCCTGATGACTTTAGCTGAAACAGGATTAAGCAGCCTGTCATTCTGTGGATTTTCTGGATATGCTCCCTTGGTGGTATTTCAAATTACAACAGAATTATCATATATATATATATATATACACACACACATATATATATACACATATATATATACACATACATATATGCACACATATATATATGAATGCAGATTAAGGATCTCAAAGATAGGGATTTATAAGTTAATAAATTTATGGAATATTTGAGGGTGCTGTGGTGCTGGAATAAAGGAAATGTAACCCTAAGGCAGAATAGGAATTCAGCTAAATATGGATTCAAAACAGTTTGGAACATGTGTGCACCTTTGTCAGAAAACTGCCTCTGCCAGACAAAACCATAAAGATATGCTTGGTCCCTGACAGTTCTGGGGGAGCAGATGGATGGGGAAGGGAGACCTAATTTGAAGTGTGAGGGTGATGTGGAAGAACTGACCTTCTTACAGCAGAACTACTTTGCAGCAAAATTGTTGGAGGTGATCAGGCTCTACTGGCCTTCAAAATTATTTTGAGGCATTCTTACCACTGAGGCCGCAGGGATGCATTTTTTACATCTGAGCTTTCACCAAGGCAGTGCCTTTCAAGAGAAAATATATCATTACTGGCCCAGGCAAGGGTCTATGTTAAAAGAAATGCTTCAAAATTACTCATATCTTAACAAGACAGCTTGTGGCTAACAATGGGATTTTCCTAAAAAATGTTCTCTTTTCCGGTTGAAGAAAATTCAATGATCTCTTTGTGTTTCTAAACGACAGAACAAACATGTGCCTGTGTGATGAGCCCATATATCTTAAACTAGAGGGTCTGCAGTGCTGCTTTTGACACTTTCATGCCACACACCCTACCTCAAGTCTGCTTTCTGTTTTAGAGTTTGTCTGTTGCAGCCAGGGGGCTCATCAGCCTGATTATTGTTGCCAGACTTGCAACACTGAAACAATAAAGATGATGCTTGTGTCCCCATCATCATCATGGCTAGGCTTTGCGAACGAAGATTTGGGGAGGGCTCTACCCACATTTACTACAAGCGCCCTGGTAGCTAAAAAGGCCAATATGAGATAGACAAGTCTGGTTGCAAAAGGCACAGCAGAAGGACTCCTTAGGCGGTATCTGCAAGACACGATTCTTTCTGCGTTGTCTCTTCTAAAAAGGCTGCTTGGTCATTCAGGATGTTGCTGAACGAGACTGTCATCTCCAGGGTCAGTCTCAGGTGACCAATGTCCTGAACTGCCTTCATGCAGGGTTGGGTCTGCAGCTTCCAGTGCACCTTTCACCTGCCGTTTCGACCCTCACCTGTCGCTACAGGGCTTTACAAATGTGGATAGTGTCCCCAAGGTGCATGATAAATACTGGAATATGATTTGCTGACTGGATGGAGATGTGCTTTCTACTGTTACCGTGGAAGTGTCTACGATTATGGTATTCAGGGCCTTCTGCAAGAGGAGAAATTCAAATTGAAGCTCCTGCTCTCAATGACAAAGACAAGATCTGCTTTTTGATATATACCTGAATGACCAGGTTAGAAGCGCCTGCTTCCTCCTGAGCTTTACAGAATTTAAGTCAGATGGAAAATTTCTGTATTTCAGGAAGGGAAAAGAACGTTCCAATGTTTACAGGGGAAACTATGATTTCAGCTTCAACCTCAGGCTGCTTCAGCTGTTCCCACTCTTCCCACCGCACCAGTTTTTCTCTGTCAGTAAACATTTTTTCCTGCTACCCCCGCCAGCACACCAGAGTGACCAGGATGTTACAATCATTATGCCCATGCTACTGACTTGCAAATAACCTGTCGGGCTAGTCCCTCAAATTGACAACTAAACATGGCTGGCTATGATGAACTGGAATGAAGATGGACATTGAAAAAGAAAAGGCACAAAAAGCAGAAGTGGTGCATTCATCTCTTTGCAAATTCTATCTGCTTTCTTTTCCTTTATCTCTTGCTCAAGTCATTCCCCTCCTTAATCATGTTCTTGTGATAGAGTTTCTTTTCAGTGGCCTCTCTCTAAAGCTTCTCTCAGTGATAATTGTACTTTCCCTAGAAAATGTCTGTATTTTCCACCAACGACTTCTCTGTGGACCAAAAATATGACTGTCAGTCACAGCTTAGCACAGTTTTTCAGTTTCAGAGAGGTGTTTTTCACAAATCGGGAAGAAGGAAAAATTATAATTTCACTAAATTTGGCTGCTTTTTCTTTTCATTACTGCTCCTCAGGCCCAAAGGATTTTCAGCCATTTGTCACACAGTAGCCACAATATGCAGATCACAACCCTATACTCGAGGCCTAAGACCCCACAAGTCAATGATTCTGATATTTCTAAACTCTCAGTTACCTTGTACCACCCACTAACAGACAAAGAGTATGAGAGTGACCAGATGACTCCACTGAAGTCCCATAGGGAGTACTGTCCTCTTCTGCCTCTCAGTACTGTTTTGGAGCTGTGGAAAACAGGGTATTGTGGGTTTAGCTGGTGACCAATTTAAAGCAACAGAAACTGCAAAGCTCACACCAAGGCTGAGGGGACCTGCACAGGTAACACTGCCTGCTGTTGACACCACATTTGCAGAATGTAGACAGGTTGCTCTACTCCTAGTTTCCTTTCATTACATAAGCAAGCTCACAGGTCTAGTAGAGACCTCTGATCTCCTGCTCTTGCTGAGAAGCAATATCAGACATGCAGCTACAGACTACGCAATATTTTAGTATTTTTTTCATAGATATAATGCCCTTCAGTGTAACATTCACACAGACAATTCTCACCAAACAGTTAAAAAATAATGCGCGAATTCCTACAGAATGGAATATTGCTATTTTTCACCTACTCTCAAAATACATCGCTGTAATCACAAGCACAAAAGGGGCTAAAAATCCATGAGAAACACCGCTATTCTAGCAAGCACCTTATGTAGTAGCCTTCTCATTCCCCAAAGTAACATAAAATCAATCCGTAACATGCTACTGAAAACCAGATCTTCATCACAGACAGGTATCTGTGGCAGAACCAGCCTTTAAAGATGGTTATCAGGAAAGAAAGGAATAGTATTCTCTAAACCAGTGCTCACAATACAAAACTGACAGTCAAACCATAGCACTTCTAGTTTTATGTTCTTACCAATTCACTCTCTGGCAGTCAGTACAACACCTAACCTCTCTGTTTCTCATGCTTTCTTATGGTAAAGTGCTATGGGTTTATTGGGAAAAAAGCTATTGTATAAAGCACATGTAATGATTGACAGGAGTGGGAGTAAGATGATCATCTATATTCAGAGCCAGAGACAAGGTTTTCCATCCCAGTGAGGTGCATTTGAAGATAACTAACCCTAGCTAAACAACAGAGGAAATGTCATAAAAGTTTTGTTGTAAAAAAGGAAGAAAGAGTGTTGAGCAGTAACACAGCTTTTCCCCAGTACGAAGGAGAAGCAGCAGTTGAAAACTGTCATCCACACAGAAGTAGCTCTGCAGCATTTAATACCCTGCTTTGCTGAGGCTGTTGAGCTTTTTGGGCTGGAAGTCAGATTGAAGAAGACAGAAGTCTTCTATCAATCTCCACCTCAGGAAGTCTTCCATCATCCCCATATCACCATTGGCAAATCAGAGCTCAAATCAGTTCAGCAGTTTAATTACCTAGGCAGCCTCATCTCCTCGGATGGTAAGATTGACGGGGAGATAGACAACAGGTTAGCGAAGGCATATAGTGCTTTTGGAAAACTCCATAAAAGAGTTTGGCGAAATAAACACTTGAAGAAAAGTACAAAGATCAGTGTTTACAGAGCCATAGTGCTGTCTACTCTTTTATATGGATCCGAATCATGGGTCATCTACTGCCACCACTTGCATCTCCTAGAACGCTTCCGTCAACGCTGCCTCCGTACAATCCTAAACATCCACTGGTCAGATTATGTGACCAATACATCTGTTCTAGAACAAGCAGCAGTCACAAGTATTGAGGCCATGTTGCTGAGAACGCAGCTGCGCTGGGCAGGGCACGTCTCAAGGATAAGGGATCACCGCCTCCCTAAGATCCTGCTTTATGGTGAACTTGTCACTGGCTGCCACAAGAGAGGAGCCCTGAAAAGGAGATACAAGGACTCCCTGAAACAACATCTCAGCCTTGGCCATATTGATCAACATAACTGGTCTACTCTGGCCTCCAATCGGGAGGTCTGGAGACACACCATCTATAACACTGCTGCTTCCTTTGAAAACGCATGCACGATCACTCTCGAGGAGAAAAGACAAGGCAGAAAGAATTGTGTCTTGTCGATACCACCTAAGGACTCCTTCTGCTGTGCCTTTTGTAACTGGACTTGTCTATCTCATATTGGCCTTTTTAGTCACCAGCGTGTTTGTAACAAATGTGGGTAGAGCCCTCCCCAAATCTTCGTTCGCGAAGCCTAGCCATGAATGCTTCCCTACTGACAAATATGAAAGTTGCTGTCTGAAATGCAGCCTTTGATAGCCTGAAATTGCAGTGGTCCTGTCACTTGCTTTCATTTGCTGATCCCTTGATTTAAAATCTGTTGGCAAAGATTGTCACACAAGCAAGTATCCGACAACTCTTCCTGCCAAACACACTAGAAAGATTAACCATGAGTCCTGGTCTTGAGTCAGAGACAGTTTTTTAAGAGTGTCATGGAGAAATGCAAACGCTACAAAAGCAGTGGATTCTGTAATTCTGAAAAATACATTCTTAAATGTGATGCCAAGTGTCCCAAGAGCCTGTAGGGAACCCTGACAAAGACATATTCAACGACTGGCAGCAGAGGAAGATGTTTCTGCACAAAATTCCAACAGCAAAAGAGGTAATCCCATTTGGGATGCTGTTTTGAAGCATTTTGGGACAGTTTGCCTCTTCACTGTATTTTTTAAATATGAACTCTCACTAGAATCTTTTCTTAGATCAATCATTTATTGTGAAGAATCAACAAAGTTTTGTTGGTGTCAGATTACAAGATAAGGATTGAATTATATTAACAGGCACTTCTTTATCTCTCCCTGGTTTTCCTGCTCCTGGACAGAAAGTTCCAAATTTAAAATACATTCATGCACCTTTTCTGCCTTGATTTGAAGTAAGAGAGAAATAGCACAAAAGAGCAAATGTCACAGCAAACCCATTTGAAATCCTGAGGCTGGAAAATCTTTTAATTAGAATGTATTTCCTAGAAGTTTAAATAATTTTACTTTTTTCACCCCACAGAAAAGAGCCATTCCTCCCCCTCTGCCTACAAAGAGGAAAAAAATGTAATCATATATTTCCATGCTGACTCCATTGGGAATAAGACAAAGGGAAATAAATGTAACTTGTAATATAGGAGAAAATTAACACAAGATAAAAAAGGTAACAAAGTGAAAGTCAAAGAATGGTATATTTGCTCAAGGATGTCAAAGGCAGGAATGAGAATAATTTATATTGGTTTTGAAAGCTGCTTTTTTCGTTTTAAAAACAAGGACTGATTAGACAAACTGATCCTAAGCTTACAAATGAGGGCAGTGGGGTCAGCACAGGGGGAAGTATTGGTCTCCTCTCTCTGGTGGCCAGCAGCAGGACATAAGGAAGTGGAATGAAGCTGCATCAGGGGAAGTTCAGAGCGGACATTAGGCAAACAGTTCTTCACTGAGACGGTGGTCTATCCAGGAACAGACTCTTAGAGAAGCACTCACAACACCAAGACTGTTCAAGTTCAAGAAGCATTTGGACAATGCTCTTGGTCATATGGTTTAGTTTTAGGCAAGGAGGAGCTCCCATGAGGGGCAGGGAGTTGGACTTGATGAGAGATATTCTATGATTCTAAATCTTGACTCACATACCACTCACAGTAAAGCATACCCTAACAATGGAAAGGCATAGAGAAGTGAAGTTCAGGGTAGGTGCTTCAGGTTCTTAATGATTGCTAAGATTTTTCAAAAGGGACTGTAAGTCTTAAAAAAATGAAATAATAAAAAAAAGCAACTGATATCCAGAGTGGAGGGCCAGTGTTGAGAAATAGTGTCTCTTTTAAGTATTGCAGTTTCCACACACTGCACCAAAGCACTTCAAATTATTTTCACCATGCCTTTATTCCTATAATGAAGCATGTCCTGACTACAGCCACTTTACCAATACAGACAGAGCATTTTAGGATATGACACAGGAAGCAATTACTCAATACCCAAAGCATACTCATACGTGCCAAGAAAATATCTGGGAAGGGAAATTCCAAGTAAGCCAGATAAAACACCCAGAGGCAAAATTATTTCACTATCATCCTGCTTTACTCTTGTCTGCTTGGACATATTTGTAAAAAATTAAGTGACATCTAAATGGCATTAAACTGGATTGCTTCCCATATTAACTTAGTATTCTTGCTTGCTGATACTCTACCAAATGTTTGGGGTTCATCACTCCTGTGATTACGAACTCAATGTCATTTAAGTCCTACTTTGTCACACTAAATGCAATCTCCTTTCCATGCATTAACTCTGCCTTTTGCTTTGGAGGGTAAACCTGGGCAAACCTAGAAATGATGTTTGCATTAAATCATATAATTGGATAAAGAAATGCTTGCTACCCTTATCAAAGATGGCATGGCTCTTCATTGCAAAATGCCCAAAGCCCAAAGCCAATACATGAAACCAGCCTGGATTCTTTGAAAAATATTAATCAGTCCTACTGTGGTAATTATCAGGTTGTGCAATGGAAAAATACAAACTCCCAGGAGTCCCATCAGAAAGCAGAAGAGATCAACAGGATCCTAAACTAACTCCAAAAATCCTATTTAACTTCAAATGCTATTAGACACATTAAAAGAAAAATCTTTCAAGAAGGAATAAAAAAAAAATGGAATCACACAAAGGCAATATGCAGCTGGAAATTCCCATCTACCTTGCTTCACACTGACCTCCTGTGTAGACAAACAATCGATAAATAATAGTAGTGCTGAAGAGTCTTCGGTTTGGATACTGTTGTGACCATTCCAGGAAACATTCTTACTGCTACTGTTTCAATCTTCTTGCAAAAAATGCAAAATGTATTCTTCTCCTCTTTCTATCTTGAGTTAAAACATAATAGCAGATTCTAGGCTAATGTAAGTATATGCATCATCGTACAAAATTTAGAAATAACAATGTTAAATGGCACAAGGCGGGAATCTGGAAGATTCCATACTTTCAAGGGAATTTTGTGAAAATCTAGGGCAGAACGGTGAAATCCTCAAAATATCTGGACCTAGGCCCAGTGTTGAGCCTGTTTTATTTTAATAAAAATGAACATCTAGCAGATTAAAGCCATGAAGAATAACATGATTAAGGTAGTATTTAGAAGAACCGGAAAAAGCCAGATTTCATTAAGCCACAAAACACTCAAATCATCATTCTGAAACATGCCTCATAATCACATAATAATAATATTATTCATTTGCCAGTAAGAGACTGGTATACCGTAAAAATGCAGAACTGCTGTTGAAGCACTATTTCCCCGCCTCTCAGCAGATATTTACAATTGCAACTAATTTGTCATTCCACATTCACCTGGCCCTGTTCTTCTGTGCCTGAATGATTACTCCAGGTTAGAGGAAAGGAATGGCCAATTGTCACATGAAAATAAAATACCCAGAACTGGTCAGAATTCACAGAAATGCAAAACAAAATGGAACTTCCTAACATCTTCCTTAGCCAAGAGAGAAACTGAGAAGGTCCTTTGAAACAGTTAAAAGGGGAAGCTGAGAACTGGCTTTTACCAAACCTACACTCTTGTTATGTTAGGCCATTAGCTTGAAACATCTTCACCAGACTGCTCTCATTTCGCTTCTCCTCGGATGCCTACAGGAGTGACTTTTATATGAACTGTCACCAAAGTCAGGCTAAAATATTCTAGGCTAAAAGCTGTTGAGGAAAATCTGGGCCTTTAGAAATTACTTTCTATTAAGAACTGACTTTATTTCTATAACTCTTTCCCTGTTACTTACCATTCTATTAGGTTTTTTATACTTCTATGGGCAGAAAATTAATTCCTCCATGCTTGCTATGAAATTTTGACTATATCTTCAATTACTGAAGTGAAATGGAACAAATAGAATAAACTACACATATGTGTACACACATGTATATTATACACGTATAATGTATAGAATTTCTTACAACATGGTGATCCAACAAGGACAGACAGAACATAAAACATGAAATGCAACTGAAATATATCAAATGCGATGCCTCGTGGTGGGAAAACACTAATAAAAGATTGCTCTTCCTTATTCAACTGTGAGACTGCAGGAACAAAAATGGTATTTCTGGAAAAAATACACATAAAAATTTGGGGAAAGAGGGGGAGAAGGAAAAACAGAGCTTCAGAGCAAGTATCCCCCCCTTTTTTTTTTCTAGTGACTGTAAAGATGCCATTTTTGTTAACCTCAAAATGGAAACAGTTCTGTAATAGCCATACCACAAATACCGTTGTTGCCCCCTGCCTTCTCAGACCTCACCTCTGTCAGAGGCAAAAGGACCAAGTGCCTGTGCTGTCCAAAGGGTCCTTCTCCTCCTGCCAGGGACTGCAGTAGTGGAGGTACTTTTGCAATGCTGACACTTATTCCCTTACACTGGAGCTCAGCACTGACATCACCAACTAATTTCACAGAGTCTCCTCAGTGTGTGATCCAAGGGCACCAGCTCCTTCCTTGAAAGCATTGCAACAGTTAGATTTTTCAGTGACTTTCATAACCTCCTAGCAATTCTGTCACTAGGAACATAAATATTTTCATCTGAGCTGGAGACCTGCGAGCTCACACGGGACTCTGGCTGAACGGTGCTGAATATGAAATGGCCCTTCAAAACAATGAAAGACCTCTTGCACTAACAGGAATGGTGACTGAGAATAGTGAAATCTGAGAACATACATAGACACATGGAGCATATTGGCTTGCCTATGCATGTACAATTGATTGATAACATAAATACTGAAACAAATAAGTCTGGAGGGCGTCTGGCTGTCTGTATCATAACTAAACGAAAGAAATCTCACCAGAAGAGTGACATGTAGTAGAAAGAGTATTTTACAATAAAGTTTTCATTTCACATGCCACCACTATTACATGCATAAATACCCGCATCAAGACCTCCTCTGTTAAGAGGAAAAGAAGGTTAGTTGTAATAGGAGACTCCTTTCCAAGGGGAACAGAGGGCCTGCTACACAGGCTGGACCCAACTCACCAGGAAGTCTGCTGTCTTCCAGGGGCCCGAATAAAGGACATCACTGGAAAACTCTCCAGTCTAATAAGGCCCCCTGATTACCATCCACTACTGGTTTTTCAAAGTGGCAGTGACAAAATAACAAAGACAATGCCAAGGGCAGTCAGAAGAGACTTCAGGGCGCTGGGATGATTGGCAGGGGGATCAGGAGCATAGGTAGTGATTTCCTTGATTCTTCTGGTAATGAGGAATAGTACTGATAGGAATAGGCAGATCTATCAGGTCAATGCATGGCTCTGAGGCTGGTGTACTGGGAAAAATTCTGGATTTTTTGACCATGGGGTGATCTATTCAACACCTGGCCTACTGACACCTGATGGGATGCACCTATCTCAGAGGGGAAAAAGAGTTCTAGCACAGGAGCTAGTGGGTCTCATTGATAGAGCTTTAAACTAGCTGGGAAGGGGGAAATACCAGACTTGCCAGTGACGAGCAATGGTGTGCCAAACTTCAGGAAATGAGCATTAATGGGATCTGTCAATCTGCTTCATGAGCTGTTGGCTACAATGTCCCACACCTAAAATGTTTCTACACCAATGCACACAGCATGAGGAACGAACCAGAGGAGCTCAAAGCTTTGGCCCAGTCCCAGAGATTTGACATCACTGACATAAGGGAAACCTGGTGGTACGAGACCTGTAACTGGAATGCTCTGTTGAACGTTTACAGGCAAGTTGAATATGAGTCATCAGTGCTCTGGCAGCCAGGGAGGCCAACCATGTCCTGGGGGCATCAGGCAAAGCATCACCAGCCGGTTGAGGGAGGGGATTGTCCTGCTCTGCTCTGCACTGGGGCGGCCTCCCCTTGAATACTGTGTGCAGTTTTGGGTGTCACAATATAAGAAAGATATTAAACTACTGGAGAGTGTCCAAAGGAGGGCAATGAAGATGGTGAAGGGCCTTGAGGGGAAGCCATATGAGAAGTGGCTGAGGGCACGTGGTCCGTTCAACCTGGAGGAGACTGAGGGGAGACCTCATTGCAGTCTAAAACTTCCTCATGAGGGGAAGAGAAGCGGCAGGCAGTGATCTCTTCTCTGTAGCGACCAGTGACAGGACCCAAGGGATGGCCTGAAGTTGTGTCAGGGGAGGTTTAGGTTGGAGATTAGAAAGAGGTTCTTCCCCCAGAGGGTGGTTGGGCACTGGAACAGGCTCCCCATGGAAGTGGACACAGCACCAAGACTGACAGAGTTCAAGGAGCATTTGGACAATAATCACAGGCACATGGTATGACTCTTGGGGATGGTCCTGTGCATGGCTAAGAGTTGGACTCAATGATTCTTGTGGGTGCCTTCCAACTCAGGATATTCTGTGATTCTGTGAAAATAGGCTCACAGCCAGAGGTAAGTCTGCCAAGAGGGATAGAGGAGGCAGAGAGAATGAGGGAAACTTGCAAGGCTGTAGCTGTTATGGAGAACTTAAGACAGCAGAGAATCCTACCTTGTATCTTCTCCCTTACCAGATAATTTCTGAGCTACACTGTGTGATGTCCAAATGAGTCATTAAATACATTGTCTAAGTCCCAGCAGAAGTATAGATGATTCTGTATACATAAGAAAAAACCCTGCTCTGAAAACTTTACATTATGAAAAAACAAGGTAGGTAAAGAAGAGGCACACAGAAAACAAATTACTTGTTGAAAGTTACAGGAAGACCTCCAATTTTCCCACTATACCCACTGACAAGATGCATATTCCTGATTCTGCTTAACATACTGGCACATTGCGGATCTTAGTAAAGTGTAAAAGAAGTTTGGGGTTTTTTTCACAGAGGATGGAACATCTGTATCTTCAAATAATTTCCTGCCTCTCTGGCTCTCCTTTATACAGGAATACCTGCTCATGAACCCTCTCACAGGACCAGAGCTGCAGGAGATTGAATTACAATGAAGTCATGCAGTTTGTACTGCTATACCAAACCTTGCAATCTATTCAACTGAGAAAGGAAATTGGATGTGGAATTTGTGAGAATGAATTCCACAGGAAAAACTGAAAAATTAAGACATGGTTGTCCACTATGAACAGTTAAATTGTCCTTTCTCAATTAGCAACAGAAAATGCCATCAACTCTTAATCCCTAATCCAAATAAAGGTGTTCTTACTCAGGTACTAACTAACTTGAAGGGTAGATTTAGTAAGCAGTGGAAATACTGGATAACAGAAATGTGCCCAGATCTGAAAAAAGCACTCTCAGTTAGATGCTGCAATTGAAAACTCTCTTTGACTATAATTCGTCTCTGCTACTAAGTACGGAATCTGCTGTTACACTTTCAATACCAAAAAATTGATTACAAAGCCTAGAGAGACACAACATCTAAAATTATAAAACCAGTAGGAATCTGAAGAACTTACAATTCCAAAAATGGGTAGCATATATTTGAAGTGGTAAAACACAAAACATAACTTGAAAAACCCACAAAACAGAGTAAAAAGCAAAACTCTTGCTTCTTTATTTTATCAGTTAACAGAATTATTTTGCTAAAATATATCAAAACGACCTCTGAACAGGAGTACAAGTAATCAGTCACTTGATTCTTTCTTATAGGAGAAAAAAATATATCAACTGGGAGTATGACATAGGAAATTGGTTAATTGTACTTTATTGATTCTAACCAGATCTTACACACCAGCCCACTAACCAGACAAAAATTTAATGGCTTTACTCAGCAGTAATTATAGAACAGAGATTAACAAACTGCACTTAACACAGGTAGGTCCTTCCTTTAATTAGGCTAGTCAGCTTTTTGTCAAACTGCAGTTTTATAGATTGGTATATTATTTGCAATTATTGCTAATTGCTATGAGCAATGATTGCAATATATCTGAAACACCTCTGTTGCTGATACTACTTAAATGTGACAATTTCATGGCTAGCAAGCGTACGTTACTGATGTACCATTACTCCTAAGTGATTGATAAAAGTGTTCTACCCTTATACTTGGAAATACAACAGGTACTTTATCTCATATAAAGGTAGATCTCTATTTTCTCTCATAATGGGTTAGTTTATGTGTCCAAAGGTATCTAAGTAACAGTTAATCCTCAGACAGTCTCAACTGAATCAGGGGATTATTCATGTAATCGAGTACAATACAAGCACTCATTATCAGGCGCTCATGCAGCTGGAATAGCTGAAAGCCTGTGACCAACACACAGAATGCATGATAATGTCTCAGACACAAATCTGTTTGTGAGGGAAGGTTCTCCTTTACACATCACACCATCTGGAATAAGGGAAGACAACAAACATCTCACTTGCCATGACAGACACATTTCAACTGCTATAGTACATATGTGACATGCAGATATGTCCATACTTGACAGACGCTGGCAGTGATAAGAGTACATTTTCTCTATGCTGACTTCAGGGGATAACTCATCAGAGAAGAGAGACATTTTCAGTCTCCAGGAATGATGATGTAATCCTTGCTTGTGCCACATCTATTGTAGCAGATAAATGTACAGCCTCGCAGGCTACAGCAGCAGGTGGGGGATGCGCTGTGCTGTGGAGATAAGAGCTGGAGAAAGAGAAAAAATTCCAGTTAGAAAAAATACTCACAAATCATTCAACACACAAGCATGGACCTGACAAAGAACTTGTATCTCTCATACTGATGGGATACATGACAACGTTTCTAAAGTTTTTTGAGGACTCATGGTGCTATAGATATAAATTATGAACATTACAGCCAGTGTGAGATGGGTCGGAAGCATTCCCATAGGTTACCTGATGATAACCTGACCAAGGTTAACCTTGCCATCAACAGCACTCATGCCCAGTGCAGATCTGCAGAAATCTGAAGTTCTGGCACTGTCCTTATGCATATGAATGGGTATCACATATAAAAGAAAGCAAAGAACTGAGAGGAGTGGAGCAAGTTGTGTGAGTAACTAGCCATTTTAATAACAATAACTATAGACTAACATATTTTTAAAATTACAAAAATAAACATCTACAGACATCAGAGTCAGACTTCACTGTGTGAACCCAGTCTCAGACTTTTACTCACTGAGGAACAGTTGAAATTGCTGTCAGCAGCCACACTGGTGGGAATTCACAATCTAACCCACTGCAGTAACATAATCCCTGAGGCTGCAGACATGTGGCAAGCTGGTGAGCACTTGAATATAGTGGCTCTTTGTGACAGAAGCTTACAGGGACCTCAAGAAATAATCTGAGACCATTCACCTGACACCATGGCAGGATCAGCTGTAGCTGTGTCATTACTGACAAGTTTGTTCAACCTGCCTTTGCAGACCACCCAGAAGCTGCATTCAAATCAATCTGTTCCCATGCCTCCCTCTCCTACAGTTCAGAAGCACATGGGTACACTGTCCATGGATGGTACACATACCACTGGCACTACGAACAGCAGGAAGCTGGCCTTTATATAATGGCATTTTGTGTATTTGTGTATCATGCTTCTTGGCAGCATCTCCTCTGCCAGGCTAAGCATCCTGCCATTTGATTGCCCTGCTTGAAGTTGGATCAGATAGACCTCAGGTCTCTCCTGTCAAATTCCTCTTTCTCTTTCTCCTACTAGGCCACATCTATCTTGGAGTACAGTGCATAAAACAGGACCATGATTCTGCAACTGAACAGAGCAGAAGGCTGACTTCACATGCTTTTTTTTTCCCAAGTCATATTCCTGCTCAGAAATGCATTAAACTGATGTCTAATTACAACTAAAAGAGTATTTGTTACTTATAAATATTACAGATACTTCTTGTGAGCACTCTGAAGGGTCTTATCACAACTGCCATCTGGGTTTTCCCTTTTCTGCCTCCCACTGAGATGGGGGAGTTTTAATTTCTGCCAAGGACTCTGCATGATGTTCCCTACAACAGGAGAATGGATTCAAGAATTTCTCTGTACATGGGATCAAGGACCTAAAAGATACTTGTTCAATTATTAAATCCTCTCCTGCAAAAATACACCATGCTACAGCCTGACCCCTGACAAATGTACTCAATGTACCCAGCTCCCTAAGGATTTCATTTGCTCTCACTCCTTTTAAAAGGAGACCGAAATGTGTCTGTCTTCTTTACACTCATTCACAAGTGGTCCACACTCATCCATGATTTTTCCCATGCTGTCTGTGTTCTTAAATTGCTATCCTATCACTATGATCCTAATTGATATGACATAATTTTTAAAGGTACTAATATCCCCCTGTCATGTTTTCACCAGAGAAACTGAAACAACTGAGAAGCCTTTCACATCGTGACAGGCTACGGGAGCCCTTCCTCCTGCAATAAGCCCCCTGCTAGGAAGAGTAATTTAGAAACCAAGACAGTTATAGCCCCTTCTTCCTCAAATATCAAACCTGACTCCGGCATTGTTTTCAAAACCCCAAAAAAATCAAGACTGCAAGCTCAAGTTTACCACTGCATGCTACTTCCAAGGGAAGTACTTAAAGAAAAAAAAGGACACCAGAGAACATTTAATTTGGAACTCTGATTGCAAGAACTGATTTGAAATTTAGACAACCACAAACAATCAGAATAATCCTACTTTCTCTAGCCCTGTATAAGACTAACTTCTTCTGTTTCCAAATGCAAAATAAGCAGCTTAACCAATCAATGCTGTACTTCACAGCCCCCAAGCTGGAGGCTCCTGACCTTTCAAGGGACGTAAGTAAGAAGACTATTCTTGGAGAAAAGCATATTAAAACGACAACAAAGACGTATTTTTTAGTTAAGATATTTTATATGTACACAGACATCCACAATCACATAACTCGCATATTTGTTTTACCTATGAAAGAAAGACCACTATAATGTTACCAACCCTGCTTAAAGAATCATGAAACATAAATAAATTTCTTAAAAATTTCTAACATGTTTTTATTGTGGCCTTTAGCTAAAGGTCAATCACTACTGAAAAACAATCCTTTTAGGCCTTTTGAATAAAGCTGGGAGGACTAAAAATTGGTTTTGTACATAAGCAAAGTACATCAACATTTCAACAGCCTATAAACATCATTTATTTAGTTCCTATTAAATCAAAACACTTTTGAACTACAGTCCTGGTGCTACTCACTGTCTTGAATTTTTCCTTTAATAAGACAAGCCCCATGATTTTCAGATGTTTTGCCAGTGATCGCAAAGATACAGACGACATCAGTTCAAGCAATGGAATAAATTATTGGCCACGAAAACTACTCTTGATAATAGTTTCTAAGAACCCAAGATGCCTAAACCAAGTAGGCTGGCAAGAAAAGCCATCCGAAAAGAAAAACACGTAAGCCTTGCAGAGGAGGGTCATAGAACTGGAGTTAGTAACAACACGTACCGTGCCACTGAGAATGACAGGAACAGTATAAGGCAGACGGCAGCCACTGACCCCAATCCAACAGCGATCATGTACTGCGGAGGGGGTGACAAACCTGAAAGAAAATACCAAACCATTCAAACAAACAAACTAAATACCAAAAATTGACCTCTAGCGGATTTCAAACTCTTCTGAGGCAAACTGATTAATTGGAAACATTTTATAATTAAAAAGTAAATCACAATAAAACCATGCTAAGAAATTTACTTTTTGGGGTTTTTTTAAGTTATGCCACTATATATCTAAGAAACTGCCCTTACAAGTACAAAAATTAGCCATATTTTTCATTTTTGCATGGAATCTTTTATTTTTTTAAGATGATAAAAAGACTTAATTCTCCGAGGACCACCTGAACATTATAAAATAAATAAAGTGGCCTCCAAAAGCTAGAATGTTGTGGGGTTTTTGGCTGGTTGGTTAGTTGGTTTTGCTTTGGTTTTTTTTTATTGTTGTTGCTCGGTTTTCAGGATTTTTTGGTGGGTTTGTTTTTGTGTGTGTGCGGTTTTGCTGTTGTTGTTGTTTGGTTTGAGTTTTTTTTTTTTTTACTCTTTAAGCCAATATAGAGCTATCTTAAAATAGAGTTCTAAAATTCGCATTTTCTCTGCTTCAAATCCTTTGTGCACAAAAATTGCTGTAAAGATTTGGATGTGATGTACAGAAATAGCAACATCGAAAACCATGGACAAATAAGAGAATCCATTTTAGAATGGATTGCTGAATCCATTAGAAGAGAATATTGAAGAGAAAGGCAAATTTTCTGTCTCTAACCTTTTCAATCCTCAAAATCAACAGATCATTAATAGCAAATGAAGAAACAGTCACAACAATTATTAGTTTATGCCGCCAAGCAAAGCTATGACAAATTAAGGAAAAATTGACTTACTTTTAATTTGCGCCCAAACAGCACAGGACTGTGTTCTTACCTGAAAGTGAAAACATAAAAATCACTGTTTCTCATGAGAGAGATTTATTATTACTAACACCCTCTGAAAGATCAGCCATTCACAACATACTGTATTTTACTACTATTGGGAATAGAGTTTGTTATTCCCCTAACAGCAACCTCTAGCTTGTTTTAAAAGATTATAAAAAGATTAGAGATAGAGTTTTGATGAAAGGCTCACTGTTGTCTTTCAGCTCGTTACTCTTCCTTTCTTTCTACAACCTAGGCATGTTAGTAACATGGAAGGATCTTTGAAGTTTCTTCGATAGGGATTCAGAATTCATGAAATGCAAAGATAAGGTTGAATACGCTGTATTAACTCTATCCTCATGCAGAACATATATATTAAAATATAGTACCTAATGATGTGCTTTATAGATACTGGATCTAGCATTTTCTTCAGTTAAGACAACTTGTTTGGTAATTTCTAACAATTTGTATAGAATACTTATAATAGTTCATGTTCACACCAGTTGAATAAATGTAACCAGGGGTCTGCTTTTGCAGACTTGTTAAACAATTTTGGTTTCTTTACAGTAAGCTTTGGTCCATTTAAAGCTTTTCCCCCCAGCACTTCACAGTCATAAATACAAAAGAAGTTCTGTTCTAAGTTCTTGTCTATTGTGTAACTACTGTGAAGTCCATTTTTGTAGTGCTTCTACATACACACTTTCCTGCTAAATTACTTTCACAGACTTTCCCATAATGCATACACAATTCATGTATCTTTCATGTAGCAATATGTGTATTTAGGTACAGAATAACAGTACATTTCTATGAAATAGAAGGCTACATTTTTAAGTATTTGCATAAAGGGATGAAGACACTTTTGTATGTTTAATCTTGTGTATTTGCATTCTTTATTTCATGTGTCTGCATGCTGAACTGTGGAATCTCAGTGATTCTTCAACCCATTTTTTATAAGGAGTTTTCTGGTCAATTAAAAAGACAAAAGACTGACAAAGAAAATCCTCTTAGAAGAGGAAGGATAAAGAACAAGGGGTGGGTTTAAAAGCTCACCCAAATGCCAGATTTTGGAGGCACTGGCATGAGTGCCATCATTTTGAAATAGCTACATTCATGACACACTCTAGTGTGCAGAAAATTAGCCACCTCCTGCCCATCAGGAAAGTTACAGAGGTCCCATGATTCTCAGCAGAAAAGCTCACATTTCTGCACTTTATACTAAATCAAACTATAAATCCCTTTGTCTGATACAATTAGCACCTTTCCAGAAAGGTGAAATTACTCCTCTAAATACTTGAATATCCATCGATCTCAAAGTCCATATTACAACTTGGATGAACACAGGTAGCTAAACTGCAGACAGAAACCACTTCCACAGCTGCAGACTTGAAAGAGTTCTGGAGGAAAAACATTCTGTCATGCATATAGACTTTCCTCAGATAATTCATATTAAGCTAATTTTAACAGATTTTTCTCACAGTAGGGATTGTTTTGATTCCAATTAAAAAAAACCAAAACAAACACAAACCCACAGCTTTATTCTTGAAAAGACTATGTCACCTTCACCTTTCACAGTCCTGCTCTTACTTCTGTTGGATGCACAAACTGTTTGATTCAAAAAAAGCTGATGCTGACACTGAACAAAAGCTATGCTAAAGACATTAATCTCAAATCAGTTTAAATTCTAAACACTTTTTTTTAGTTCTTGCCCTTCACTGTGAGCCTTGGCTTTCTGCACAGCATGGAATTCATAAAGTAATCACAGGGGATTAAAATAGGTACCAGGTGCATTTGAGCTATTTAATTAGGATCATCCCTCGTGGAGATGGACCTTTCTAACGGTGGACAATTTGTTCCACGTAAGCAAGTTTAACTTCCTAACTGCTTTCCATGTGTATCCCCAATGATCTCCTTGGATCATTTGACCAGCCTTTTAACACATCTGGATATCCTGCATGAAATGTATAAATGAAATATGCATTTTAAATAGTCCACCTTGAAAAATAAATGGAAAGTAAAAACCTCACAGCAGACACCCTTCTCAAGACCTCCAAATCTGAACAATGGATAAATGAACATGATAATATGTCAGGTATATTAGGAATAATGAAAATAAAGTTTACAATCAAGTCATGATTGTGCAGCATGATGACACAAATTGTACCATTCTCAGTATGAGGGGGTCTGGAGACAGAGGGGACCCTGAAGCATGCCAGAATATAAAAGTCAATAATGAGAACATTAGTTAGAAGTCTATGGCATCTATTTCTAGTTTGTCTGTATTCAAATGGAAATGTGTTAACAAATTAAAGACACTATAGAAATGCTGATTTCACAGGTACTAATAAATGAGGTGCCAAGCAAATGAAAAAAAAAAACAACCAAGCAACTTTTAAATATTAACTCTTGAATACAAATTCAGTTAGTTAAGTAATCAGATTTTCAGAAATTCTCAAAACTGAATAAGCCTCAATTAATAATTTTGATTTTTTTTTTTAACCTTTTAATACCAATAATTGCACAGAATACGCGGGCATGAGAACTGAAGACAAGCCAGTACTTTTGAAACATTGGTCTAAGTCCTATTTCAAAGAAGCAGAGCTGAGAACCAAAGCTGTTTAGTATTTGTGATCCTAAAAATGATTCATAAGTATTGTATGTAACTTCATGTACTTCATCAACTAACAAAAGCCATACTGTATACTAAATGTATACTAAGGAGCTGGTGCATTCTAAATGGCAGGAAGCAAGAGCGACTTTGACAAATGAAAGCAATAATAATCCATTAAATCAGCACCCTAGAAAATATGTCTGCAAATGTTAGCAATGAAAGATCAGGAAATAATCTATAAGAAAGATAAAGAATAATGTAACTTAGAAGCCACTTAATAAACAAGCTGGCAGAGATGTATAAGGAATCGGCTCTGTTCTGTGCAAGAAAGGCCTCCAGACAAGTAACAAAAGGAAAAATATCCCACTATCAGAAAATACTGAAGGGAAAGAGCTAGGGAAACCAAAGCATAAAACCCAAGGATAAATAAACTAAGTCCAAGGATGTATTTAGCAGTGCTTATAGAGGCCAAACTTTTATACATTTGACTGATAAACAATCCTGCTCCACAGAGTAAATTTCTCTAAAAAATACAGTTTATTGTCCAAATTGAAGGATATTTTGGGCTAACTTATTTATGAACTGAAATGCCTTCTTTTGTCATTTCCCTACTTTTTCCTCTCACACATTAATAATTAAACACATTAAAAGTTTATGACAAACAGACATATCATGATCAGAAACCACTTCACCTGTGCTATAAGAAAACTTCTCAGTCTATTGTTAAAGTAGATACTATACAAAACATGTGCTGCACAGGTCAGCACATACCAGAAACATCTTACTACATGCACTTGTTTTACTTCACTCAGTTTGGACTGATGCAGTTACATTTCTTCACAAAAGCTGTCTTAACTTACTGAGATTTCTGTGTAGGTTTCCAAATAAGTGACTCACAGATCAGTTTTTGCACGCCTCCTTGCTTTTTGCTGTATAAACAAAGCCCTAAAAACCCTATTTTAATTTTCTTCAGATAGCAAGGTGAGGCAGTGTTTAGGTGGTTTTTTTTCTTTATTAGGGATTGTTTAGTTCAGTTTTTATATTTGACATTCAGGAACTATATTGCACATAGAGTTATCACCTGCTCCACATGAGAAGAACTTCCTACTGTTGGAACTTATAAAAGAATTAAAAACTGCTGACCCCTGAGATAGATACAACTAGAAAACTAGATCAGATGTATATTTTAGAAACTTTTTGTTTCTAATTGAAAATGCATATTTACTTTAAAATTATAAAAACCTTAATGCCAGTAATATACTTTTTTTCCACAAAGCTTTCCCAGTGGAGCTGGAGTTTGTCCACATCATTTGGAGAACTGGAATATTTTGTTATAAAACACTGGATTAAAAATTAAAATGGGTGAAGGAGTAGTTTTTAATTTCTCATACTAATCTGTTTCACTAAATTCTGGCCCAATAAAGACACCCTCAATTACTGAGGGCAGTGATGGCCCTTCATTTTTACTAATTTTCTGTTGTTTATCTTTTGACATCCAGAGTTGCTTCAACATTACAATGACATAAATATCTGTAAGGAATTACAAGAGATATTTAAAGAGCTTTAGATTTAATCTAATTAAGTCAACTAACAGATCCTTGGAGCATCATAAAAAACCTAACATATTAAAATTTTCCTCTTTTTCCCCAGCAACATTTCATTCAACAGATGTAAAGAAGAGGTTTTGAAATATCCATTACCTTATTCCACTCACTTATTATTCTCAAAAAAACACAATACTCTTCTCCCAACTTTAAAGGAGCATTATAAAACTTCCCGTAGTAATGTCTGTCTCCAAGAGCAATTGACATGTTATCAGCAACATCTTTCGCCGGAAATTCAGCTGCCACATATCCTTTAACATCAGTGGTGTCACTAAAGAAAGTTGCAGTAGCAAAGGAGTCACAAATAAAAGTGCTTTGCAAACCCAGAGGAAGCACAATCACTTGATACAGACTAGAGTGAAACAAAAAAAAGTAAATATTAGCCCTTACTTCAATGAACAAAGCATCAGACATTCATTAATTCGTATTATCTTTTCTATTTGTAGCCTCTTAACTGTTCTTTATTATCAATGTCCAATATGAACACTTCTTATACTAAAATATTTCTGTGTGTGTTCCACTGCATTTTGAACTTAAAGCACTGAATGCACAGCTTAGAGCTCCTCATGACGTGCTCATTAATGTTACATGTTTATTTATGTTCAGAAGAATATCAAACTGAGATATTTCAGGCTATCTCCCCCTCCTCCTCTCATCAAAGTTCACGATGAAATAAGACACAGTTTGCCTCTGAAAATGATTTGTAAGTTCCCAGAAACAAGACTTTTTCTATTGAGAGGACAGATACCATTTGTAAAAAAATAAATAAAATCTGTCTTCAGACCTCTCAAAACATTGTTTAGTCTGTGGTATCCAATGACAGCAGAGCTATTTATTAGGGTTGTTAAACTAGACATTTCCTGAAACATTATTAACTTTCAAATATCTTCTACTTCATTGTAATATTGAATCATGATTACCTTTCCCTTCTATCACCAACAGCACTTAGTAAGGGGTAAATCCTTTTTCTCTGGAAATATATTTTGCTTGTAATAAACTAACATGAAAACACTAGTTCAGAATATGCATAAATTCTGAAATTGTTATTCACTATTCACTCTGGCTCTTAGGGAAAAAAAAAAGGGAATTGGCTGCATGAGTTTGTTGGAAAAGGAAAATCACATGAGTAGAGGTGTGTTTGGAGCCATCAATAAAGATTTACTGCAACCTCACTGTGAATAAAGGGAAAAGAAAAACAAAACAGAACAAAACCACAAAGCCAACTGTGGAAACTCACAATTATCAGAACCAGATTTTGTTCCAGAAAACAGAGGAGAATCTGAAGCAAATATTACTTTGCTAAGAGAGGAGAAACTGAGTTACAGCATAAATTTTCTCCCATTGCTAACAAAAATAATCCAGCCCTCAGAAACAGTTCCAATCTGTTAGTAATATAAATCTGCAGAATGTTTTTTGAAAGGGTGAAGAGCACACAGACAAACCTGATCGGTCCATTCTGATCTTCTGCTTTCCGGAGTCTAAGCAAAGGTGTAGAACCTTTTACTGCAACAAATTCTACATCTGGGAAAGGGGGATCTAAAAAAGTAAACAAATACCAGTACTTCAGAGAAGTTTTAGAAATATTTCGGGCATCAGGGTTCTCAGCTATTCTTTCCCCCAGAAGTTCCTTGTTCATTGAGTCTTAAACCCCTGACAGACAAAGCCTGCAGGCAAATTAAAACTGGCCAAGTAAAACACAGAGCAAATACGACCATCATGGCCTGGCAGCCCCAACTCAGAACCCTGCACTGAAGTATATCTGCTGCTATCTAGGGAAAACAGAGGTGCCCAAAAATGATGATAGACTTGGAAGAAGCAGTATTATCTATTAGACTATCTGAAATGGCCAAGGAGAAGAAAAATACGAAACTCTGGGTACAGAACCCACTGCAAGAAATAAAATGGTACGAAAAAAGGAGAATTTAGTAGCACCGAAAGTACTTGCTAGAAGGCAACTTCCTTAGTTACTTCCTCACAGTCAGCTAGCAATATCCAGTCCCCTAAACTGGATTTCAATATCGGTACAGAGGTCTAATCTGTTTTAGTGGGAATTTGAATCAAGGCCAACACTGAACAACTACTTCTCCCTCTAATTTCGATGGCAATGATGACATTTCGATGGCACACTGATATGGAAATTACCACTACTAGCCTGAAAGCAAAAAGAAAACAGCTTCAGTGTGCACAACCAAGGGCGCAGAGTGTGAAGCATGGATACTATCTACCCCAGAAGTCTGAAAGAACTTGTACGGATATTTACAGATATGGCTAGGCTTTCTGAATACCAGCATATCAGGTTGCTGATGTGATACCTAAATAAAGAGTAACAAATGCAGTGCTTATGCACAGAAAACCAGGATTTTAGAGCTAGAAAGAACATTCAATGTCATGGAGAGAACCAAAAGAAAAGCAATGCAGATCTGCCAAAGTTACATTAGGCAAAATCTCTCTGAAATGCATGGATTTTTCAAACAGCTGGAATACAGATAGGTGCACGTATGTTTGAAGCATAGAAAATCATTCATTTTGCAGGAGAAAATGAGGTTTGTTAAAAGAACTCTCAAGAGGGCAAATAACTGCTAAATAAGGAGCTAGAAACATACATCATGTTGAAAGTAGTACTGGGTGCAGAAAGGTTATTACAGGAGTTCTTTCAAGGCTAAAAGGAAGTGCTAAGTCTGGCATTTCGTTAACAATCACTGTGCAAAATCCCAGTGCATACAGATTAATTTTGCTGCTCAATGCTAGAAATAGAGAGATATTACACAAGAAGAATTGCATCACCTTTACAGCTACTGTTTTGCAAAAATAGGATTAAATTCATCCATTTAAAGTACAAGGTGATACACTTGGGCCTACTAATAAGAATGTATACTACATATTCTAATTTCCTTTGAGTAGTAGGAAGGGCATATTAGTACATCGCAGAATGAGTGTTAGTCACCAAAATGACAACAGAAAGAAAAGAAAGGCTGCTCTAAAAAGCATAAGAAACAGGTTTACATAACACTAGAATAGTGCCACCAAAGGTACTCAAGGCTCAGGTGTGACCACTTTAGTGTCATTAGTGCTACATAGCTCTGAGAAACCAGAGCACAGGATACAAGGAAGACATGGACAAAGAAGTAGTTGTCTTACATGAGGGAACCAAAATCTTAGGTTCATACATTTTGTAACCTATGAAGAGGAAATCTGAAAGCTTACATGATCTCTGCTTTATTCAGATGAAACAGGGGAAGGGATACAACTTAAGCACAGTATGCCCAAAATAAAGCTAACAGGACATAAAAGCATCCCTAGCTAGAAAAAGACCTACCTTACCCTTGACAAAAATCATCCCCAAGAGAACCTCCTGAAGGCTTACCTAGCCAAACAGACTGCTTTGGTAATTCTCTTTACCATGTTTTTTTCAAAACCAGGCTACGGGTGAACTACCAGTGAAGAAACCAGCTACAAATGTTTAGGATTGAAATGAGAATAAGATTTATATAGTGGTCTACAGCTTCCTCATGAGGGAAGGCAGAGAGGCAGGCACTGATCTCTTCTCTCCAGTGACCAGTAACAGGATCAGATGGAATGGCATGAAGATGTGTCAGGGGAGGTTTAGGTTGGATATTAGGAAGACGTTCTTCACCAGAGGATGGCTGGGCACTGGAACAGTCTCCCCAGGGAAGTGGTCACAGTACCAAGCCTACCCGAGTTCAAGAAATGTTTGGACAATGCTCTCAGGCACATGGTGTGATTCTCAGGGCTGTCCTGTGCAGGGCCAGGAGTTGGACTTTGATGACCCTGGTGGGTCCCTTCCAGCTCAGAATACTCTGTGATTCTACAAAAACTGAGAGTTTTCTGAGTTAATGAGGTATATTGCATGGCTGCTTGCAAGAACAGGAAATGGTCTTTGCTTCAGGTCTTTTCAATATATCTGCAACTGAAGATATTGCAATATGTAGAGAAAGAATTTCTATCTGAACAAAATAAATGAACAAATGACATTTGACAGCCAATCTTTTTGTCCTTTGTCCATTGCAAACTTAAGAAAACATAATTTAAGAGCCATAAATTCTCTGTTAATTTCAGTGGTTCCTCAGCACAGACACTGTCAACTGACAGAGTGACAGTAAGATATATATGTCAGGGTAGATTCATCTGGTATATTTCTCATATCTTCCTTTCCTTTGGCATTCAGGATCACCAGGAGACACTATTATTAATTTCTCTTAAGAATTTTTCAATTTCCAAGAAAAACTTGGGAATTTCTTCTTTAATGCCAGATAGAATGTGCATTGCATGCAGCAGTTTTGCATCATTTTTCCAGATAAGCAGCACAAGGGGAAACAGGACAAAAAGATGTTGACTAAGGTAATAACAATTACTTTTAAAATTTTCTATAATTTGACAGGAAAATGCAAATCATGAAAATAAACAGTCACCCAGCACTGACAGCCCTAGCAAGTGGGTAAAAGAGAGCAAAATCTGGAAAAACACATAGTGCTTT
The DNA here is from genome assembly GCF_003984885.1 of Neopelma chrysocephalum. Taxonomy (NCBI): domain Eukaryota; kingdom Metazoa; phylum Chordata; class Aves; order Passeriformes; family Pipridae; genus Neopelma; species Neopelma chrysocephalum. Next base: position 692,814 of record NW_020925316.1, on the reverse strand, counting down.
TAAAGGTTGGAGTCTTTTGCCATATTTAGTTTCTAGTAAGAAATACTAATTATTATATATACAGAAGACAAAGTGCCTGTTTTAATAAGAAAAGTGAAGAGCGTGCAACAATGTAAAGAAGTAATAATAACAGTAATTGAAAGCAATAGATTTCATTTTTGCTTCAGTGACCAGAAAGTAAACTCTGAAGGAGTTATTCCATCTGCAGTATTTGCCCAGTATGACTTTTTTAATAAAAAAAGAACCTTTCCAAAAATTTAACATTTAAAAATAAAATTAAAAAAAAAAAAAGTCTGCTGGGACGTCATCATTATTACCAGGTTTAAAAATCCACACAGAAAAAATACTGACTTAACACCACCTAGAACAGGTAAGGGAAGGGGGGAAGCGCTTCAGAGGTGAAGATTTGCAGTAGGTGGGCTGAGAGAAGAAAGCAAGATCTTCCAGTCTGTTCAGGTGCTGTTAGCACCTTGCCTTTCTTAAAGTTTTTTTTTTAACTCTTCATCAGCAAAACAGACTAAAATATCTGTAGCAGAAGAACATAGCAAGAAATGCAAGTTTATTCAGAGATAGTCCCACTCTAAGCACTTCCTTGTCATAGCAGTGCTATGTTGATAACACTTGAACATTTCATATACAGGCTAATTTTCTAGAATAAGAATCCATCTGGCAATTCTCCCTCTGAACATGAAGGCAAGCTACAAGAAAGAAGACATATGACAGGAAGTGCCTACGAGTGCAGCAGCACAGAGAAATACCGCAGGCCTGGACCAAAAGCCTGCTTGGTGTTACACTGTAATCACGCTTTTCAGAAAAAGCACGTTGGAAGCAGTTCACTATTAGTTATAACGAAACCACTTCACATTAGAAGAGCTAAATTTTTTCTTTAATCCTAGAAATGAGCTGTTTACTTCTTGTTTAAAGCCCTGGTTAATGCCTATACTGCTTACTGCTGAAGACTGCACAAGCAAACCACTGCAATAAAAGGAATATGTGAACTTTCAGGACATTCTCCAGGAGTGGTAACAGGAACATTTAATGCCTTTCCTGTCACATGATCTTTTGTACAGCTCTGAAGCAGTAACTCTGGGACAACACTGTGCTACTAACCTTTGGATATATAATACAGGGAAGAAAGGCTGTAAGTTGCCCATACGGTCACATTAAAAATGAATGCACAAATCCATTTCTATCCCACACTATATATAGATATACATAATACCAGTTAAACTGAATATAACTTGTTGAAAGACCTTTTCTTGGTGCCAGTATAGCCCTCTTTACAGCTTCCCTGTATCATTTTACGGTAATGACAAAGCTTTAAAAATAATAATGGAATTGAACCACAAAGTCCAAAACCACATGGCAACTCTTCACTGAAACTGACAGTCCAGAGAAGTCAAATCAAAGACCCCTCTTAAAGCCAGGTTTTAACTAAAACAACCCTTTGCTGAAATAAGACCATTTTTATGATCCTAATTTCTTGTAAACAAGGGATTTTTTTCATGGTTATTTAAGGGCTTTATGCCCAAAAGGTTTTTACTGAATTTTATAACAAGGAAGTCAAAAACACTGCTATTAAAATAAAATAAAAAAATATACTTGAGATATTAGTACAATAGAAAAAGTTGTTTATCATTTGTATAAGTGTCTGAAGAGTAAATAAGTCTAATGTACATATTAAATACCATTTTTTAAATAGAGAGTGAAAAGAGATTTTTGACTTAAGAGAAAAACATTATTTAAAGAAGGGAAGGAAAGAACATGAATGAATAAATCAAGACCACATCTACAGAAAAAGATCATTTAAATCTTCTTTAAGGACTGGTCATTTCTGGAAATCCTGCTCATGTGATTTCCTTTACTGACTGAGGCCTTTGTTTTCCTGATCTGTGACTGAATGTCACACCATCCTGTTCATCATCAGAAAGGTATGAATTCAATGAGGCAGACAGTAAAAAAGGAACTAGTGCCCGGTGCCGTGTCACCAGCCAGGCACAGCTCTGCTTGCAGTGGTGTGCTTGGCCTCCTGTGAGTTTGGCTCCTGCACTGGGAGAGCCTGAGCTCTGCTGCACAAATAGTCCTTTTTCTTAGGCAAAATACTGCCAAGGGGCAGGATGTCTCTGAAATAAAATGATCCTAGGCAAGGAAGGAAAGAAAGACAAAAGCAAGGAGACGTGGTTTAGGGGACCCTGGTTGGTACCTCTCAGTCTTGAACATATCAGCAAGTGACCTGCTCCCACACCCCCAAGTGAGTGTAATTCACAGCCACACAACAGACAGGGAACCAGCTTGTGCCTCGTCAGGTGTTTCTGTGTCAGAGCCAGGGCCTGAAGGGGCCCTGCTTTGGGCTGCAGAGCACCCCTGGGCCAGGTGCTCTGTAGGTAAATTCACCTACATCTCACCTCTACTTGGACAGACCACTTCCAGGTTGCGTTACAGTCATCTGCCTTTGCTGCCATGTGTGCAGCTGATCCAGTCTGTCCCATATCTCCTGGCTCACCTCTACCTGAACATTTCTTATGGCTCGTCATCTGCTGTCATCTGCTCTGAATCTTCCTGTGGCACCTTTCCCTTGTGATCTCTAGGAGCAAAAATCTAACACAGAAAACACAATGTAGGAAACAGTTGAGCGTTCTCTCCTGGAACAGTTCTGCAGACCCAGGGGGAGGTGTCCAGGCTGTGGCTGCAGAATGGGGGGACAAGCAGCAAGGGGTACACCTGGCAGTAAGCTGGACACAAAGGCAAATGTGCTGGTAAGATCTAGAGACATGGGAAGTGCAACAATTGCCCAGCTATTCCTTCCCTGATGACGATTCAAAACCTAGCTCTACTCCTCTGTCCTGAGAAACAACAAAGTTGAAAGCTTCCTGCGTGAATATCAGATTTTAAAATGAGGAAAGTGTAAACAGAAAGTGTTTCCTTGCTTCCTCACAAAAGAGGAGAGGTATATGTTTTATAGATGTATTATTATTCTTAACTGCTTTAACTAGCCTTGTTGTATTCCACATTTAATGTTTAAAACAACACAAGGCAGCATTATCAGCAGCCTAGCCAAACAGAAAATGTAACTTTAAGAAGCTTAGTTTTAGTAAACTACTGGAATACATACAGTTAAATGACACCAAGCTGAATGGAGTAGCTGACATGCCTGAGATATGGGATACCATCCAGAGAGACCTGGACAAGCTCAAGAAATGGGCCCATGGGAACCTCATGAGGTTTAACAAGACCAAGTGCAAGGTGCTGCACCTGAGCAGGGATACAGGCTGGGTGGAAAACAGACTGAGAGGAGCCCTGAGGAGAAGGACTTGGGAGTGCTGGTGGATGAGAAGTTAAACATGACCTGCACTCACAATCCAGAAAGCCAACTGTGTCCTGTGCTACATCCAACAAAGTGGGGCCAACAGGATAAGGGAATTTTTTCCTTCTAGTCTGCTCTTGTGAGACTCCACCTGAACTGCTGCATCCAGTTCTGGGCTCCTCAGCACAGGAAAGAAGTGGACTTGTTGGAGAAGGTTCAGAGGAGGGCCACAAAAATGATCAGAGACAAACACCTCTCCTTTGAGGAAAGGCTGAGACAGCAGCCTGGAGAAGAGAAGGCTCCAGATGGATCTTACTGTGGCCTTTCAGTACTTGAAGCAGCTTCTTAGAAAGACAGGGACAGACTTTTTAGGGTCTGTATTGAAAACACAAGGCATAATAGTTTTAGTTTAAGAGGGTAGATTCAGATTAGACAGTAAGGGAGAAATTTTTCACACTGAGGGTGGTAAAATACTGGAAGAGGCATCCCAGAGGGGTGGTCAATGTGCCACGCCTTGAACCATTCAGGTTCTGAAGAACCTGATCTGATTGTAAGGGGGTTGGAGTAAATGACCTTTATAGGTCCCTTCCAACCCAAACTGTCCTATGATTCTGTGATTGTATCTTAAAATGGAAATAGTACCAGGGTGTATGTATGACCTTTTCTCATATAAATTCATAGCTGAACAGGATTTACAATCTATATTCCTCCCACACACAGCCTATTCTTGTATTGGTTTGTTTCCATTTTGCATTTCATTCATTTAATTTTCACTATAAATTTGTAATGTACCAGGCCTTTACTAAAGAGGCCCCAGTTCATACAGATGGAAAAGAGTAAAAAGACAGAGTTTTATTCCACTTGTAAAGCACTGGCTTTAAAGCACAGACTGTGTCACTGATATCAATTGCTTTGTAAACAGAATGAGAGAACTGTTCAGAATTATTATGACTTCACAGACACTTATGAAAAATTCTTGTTATGAAGGAGTTCAGAAAAATGGTAGAGAAGTGGAGTTCATATGAACTTAAATACCATGTATTTGAATAGTCTGTGCATAAAAATACAAAGTGCATACATATGTATAAAAGTGTTTACATGATTGGCATCTCCTCCCTACTTTAAAAACAAAAGAAATCACGCTCAGGTTTTCATCACTCCCCTTTCCCCATTACATAAATCAGAAACTCCCTTCTTCGCAATTCCTGTGCTCTGAAGCTGCACACTTTAATCCTTCCAGATTCTCCAGATCTCCAGATTTTCTCTCTGTGTGTTATCACACTAAGAGCTGTCAGATTACCACAGCTCCAACAGTCTTTCACTTCCTCACTGGACAGTAGGTCTTGGGGTTTCCCTCCTTTTCCAGACCTTGAAGAATTCCCCTTGTGAAAGAATAAGTGTAAGTCTTTTCCATCATACAATAGAGCAGAACAATAGTCTATCTTTTATGTGTGCATGGGCAGGTGAACAAATCACATCACAATCTGATTGCTAATGCAATATATTTTCCATATACAAACACAAAAGTGCAGAGCTCTAGAAGATTATATTTCATTTGTGATGAAATACCTTCTTCTAATTCAAGTCACTTTCTAGGCTCTCTGCTTGTGTGTCTACATTCTGACTCAAGTGTTCATAGAGAAGGATGATACACAAGCAAGAGTATGTGGCCTGCAGGAATATTATGGGCTTAAACACAAAGAATAGCAGCTGAGAAACACAGGAAGTACTAAAACTGTCTGAGGAATACAGACTCAAGCCTACTCAAACCCACTGAAAAGCACACATACAAATACGCAAGAAATTGCAGGACATGTGAATAGTACGCACTGAACAAGCTCAAAATACACCTTGATTCTAAGCAGAAAATTGAGAGGAGGAAGAGCAATGAGAAACCGTTAGTCAATCTAATACGAATTATTTTACAGGAAGGAAATACAATTGGTAATTCAGGCACAAAAAAGTCTTTTCTGTCTTATGATTTCTTAAGTCATAGCGGTCTGCTCTAAACCAAAAAAAAAAGACCAGCCAGATTCTGTAAATATTTAGGCATTTGTGAACTTTCTGAAGACCACAGTTTTGTCATATCCTTCATAAAAAATCTACGCAAAGCAAAGTTCACAGATTCAAACATCAGCAGAATTTTAATGTGGGTCAACTGAAGAAATTATTCCTATTTAGAACATTAGAAGTGAAAGTAAAAAAGTCTCAGCACTTAGTCTATTATTCTGTTTTTCAAACTCTTGAAAAGTGGTTGCAAAAGTTCAATCATCTTACATTATACGAAAACATATAGTGAAATTAAGAACAATGCCTTGTCCGAGCATGTCTTAATAAATGATATTCCAAAAGGAAAATGAACAGAGCCATGTGTAAGCAGTGTAATTGCACGTATGCCCACAAGATGCTCCTTTTCTTCTCTGGAAACAGAAACAAAATCCCGTCTTGCTTAAAAGACAATCTTGCTACCATCTTTTTTACAACTACAATACAATCACTGCCTAATAATTTTCCATAATTGACTCAATTTCCTACTTCAGGAAACTCTCAGGTGGTGAGAGTTTCTCCGAAGTAAGAAAGGCAACATAAAAGACTGTGCAAGATGCCTGTTACTGGACATACAAATGGACCACAATTTCAATGATCCATGAAGCATTTGATAGACTGCATTTACCATTCATGATGTGATGAGCAAACCCAACTTTGTGTTCAGCACAGAACTATTTTTTTAGAGAATGCTACTTGCCAGAGAGAAAAGCAGGCTTTTAAGTCCTGAGTTCTTGCTTTTTTTTATTTAGAAATACTATGGACATAATACATCCTCATTCACAAGGTACACAGATACAGATATTCAGGACACAGAAGCAGCTTTCGTAACATGCATTTACAAATCTTATTTTTTTGAAAAAACACACAAACTTATTGCTAGCATACATAATACTTACTGTATTCTGCAACAGTCTAAAAGTTTACAAAGATTACTATCCTTGTCAGGAAATCTAGTCTGTAAGGCATTGATCATCCAATTGTCTGGGACATGTCTCTTCATACCAGTTGAAACACCACAGTTAAGATTTCCCAAACTCTCAAAATGCAGGAGGTGTGTGAAAGCCAAGGAGACACAACATTTGGATTTGTCCCTAGCTGTGGAAACAGGCCAACTAACCATGCACTTCTAAAGGATGGCATATGAAACCTTAAACAACTAATGAGGCCATAAACAGTAAAACACTTCTGTAAACTTCTGTTTCCTTAGAGTCTCTGCGCTTAAGACATATCTTGCATTTTCATGGTACCATCTGGTTTTACTACATACAGGACTGCAAAATAACTGGACAAATGAAGAAGAAAATTATACACCTACCTCTAAAATTAAATAGCTTTTATATAAATTAAGTTACTTTTATAGACAATGCAATTCCGAAAGTCAAAGGTACACTGCCAGAAGAATAACTTCAAATATATCTTTTTCATCTCAGATGAGACAGCAACACATTTAACATCTTACTTAAATTCTTATTATTTGGTGGGTTTTGCAGCATGATTGCTGTTTGCTTTTTAATTTTCACTCGATTTCAACTGCAAAAAAGACATATCTTTACTTTTTGGTTTCTGTTGAAAAAAGCATAATAAGTGTTTGCATGGCACGTTTTAGATAAAGACTCCTAATATGATGGAGCAACACTACTTTTTACTGCTTACTGAAAAAAGTAACTACCAGATATAAAAAGGCTTGTGTAATGGAATCTTCTTTGAAAATGGAAATGACCTAAATTTCATGCAAGGACCTTTCCTGGGGCTATGCATGTGCATTTGTGAAGCACTAACTCAGCTGCCAAGACACAAATACCACTTCACAAAGCACCTGCTGCAAAGTGTTCTCCAGAGCACTGCTGAGTAAGCGACCTGATGCAATCTGCAGAATTTAGGAAATATCACAGGATGACAAAGTAAAGAGCTAACAACTGAGTAGCTCATACTCTGAGCATGTATTCAAAAATTACCTAAGTCAACAAAATTCTGAAACAACATACTAGTTTTTTTACAAAGATGCATGAACTCACAGGCACTACTCATGGGCACAACAGGAAACTTGTGAAAATGAATTATCAGATCATTACTGTAAATTCATTTAAAAAAAAAATCCAGGTCATTGTGTATCTAAACAGTAGCTTTAGAAAACAAGAGATGTTTTACCTTTCATGAAGCTTAAAACCATCAGATTTATTATTAAAAATACAGTAACACTATCAATTTCAAAAATCCCCACAAATCCCCAGTTCTTCCTAAGCAGTCAGAAGAGAATTGCTTCCATCTAGTGGTTGAACAAAGTTACAGACACCAGGGAGCTCCCATGTTTCTGTCTTATTCCAACTCATGTTCCTGATGGGAAAGGTGATACCATCATCAAACACTGCACTTCATACTGCAGCAGTAATAGCCTATCAGAGAGAGTCTGACGGTACAAGGAGGGTGCAAAATCATTCTAAACAAAAAAATTAGCTATGTTTATTATCACAGCATTTAGTGCCATACATCTCGCTGAATTGTGAAGCTGAGGCTCTCCCCACAGAACCATATTTGCTCAAATGGCTTTTATGTTCTGTACTCTGCCAATCAGAGGCAAAGGTGGCTGTCTGAGGTACTGGCAGGACCATCCATACCCTAAAATCCTTGCATATTTTAGTGTTATCTGTTGTCACAAATACCCATATAAAGTGCAGTTGTGCTATTAATTCTTACTGAAAAAGTGACTTAGGCTCTAACAGGGCAGGGGATTTAACCCAGCTCTCCTAGAGACCAATCTTGTGTCTAACTCACCAAACTATCTTTTCCCTGCTGTGCCAAAATGATATTTCAACACTCTGCACCCTCATTTCTCTCCCCCTTCTGCCACTGGACTGTAAAACCCTATGAAACCGGTGAAAACAAACAATGAACAATTTTGAGTGTGGAAAGAGTATTTTGGCAACCCACCATGTAACACTGAGATTAACAATGCTGAGTCTCTTACACCCCCTAGGTGTTACTGGAAATATATAAAATAAATGACAGGACCTACCTGTAATTTGTGTTGTCATGGAAACAAGCATTGAAAAATTCAAAGCTACCATGGAAATATTAACAGAGTAATTGGTGCCTGGGTGTAAATCAAAACAAACTTCAGGAGCTTTCTTGTGTGTGGTAAGTTCAAAGGTCATTTCATGAATGAAGTCCTTCTGATACCAACGCTGGCCTCGCACATGAAACTGCAACGAAACAATCACAGCGTGGAAATTGCAGTATTTTAATATATTACTTGCATTCAGTCACCTCATGTTCTTAATGAGAAGAAACAGCAGAACGCATCAACAGAGAGTACCAAACCTTTTTGCACTGATAGTTACTCAAATTCCAAAGCTTCCAAAATTTGACAGGAATTGCATTCCCTCTTGATCAGATCTGACATTGTCCTCGTTTTTTCACTTCTCCTCCAGTCTATCCTCTTTTTTATTAATACGGTAACTTCCCCCAATCTGTATTTCCCGCTAACATATAGGTTTCCAGGAACAGTTCACTTTCACTGCAGTATACTCTCATGGTGTGTAATAAAAGTAATCTCACATAATCACCTCTCAGGTTGCAACCTGAGGATCAAGACAAAATCAAGCTATTTTGACCCATGCCAAAATGCCAGCTACACCTCAGGATCTGTCTCAGACACCTATGTTTCCAGGCAAATTTACAGACCCATGGGGTCTTTTTTGTTCCAGTAGTTTGTTTTGTTTGTTTGTTTTGCTGTTGACTACTTAAATGATCATGAAGTCATTAACTTTAGACCTCTGCTGATCAAATGATTTCTCTGTTAATGAAAACTAAAATGCTTGCTGTACTTTAATCAAGTGATAATTTTCCTTTATATAGATCCCATGCCTTTAGATAATTTCCTAGTGCTTCCCAGCACATGGAGACTTGAGACAACAGCAGGTGGCCAAGAGTCCTGGCAGAGACAGTTCATGTAGAAATTCCATGCTGGGATAAGAGGAGACTAAAGGCATATCACAAGGCAGAGGGAACTGACTCAGTGGAACTGGAATAGAGTTGTCTGAGGCCTGAACATGACAAACTTTAAAGTACAGATAAGGAATGCAAAATAAGAGGATAACATGGGAAAAATTAAGCAAGAATCAGGGGACTACAACAGAGCATGGTGGTTTCTTTCTTTTTTGAAGACTGCCATGCAAGCTTACTCTCTGGGTTTTTACAAGACACATTATTATAATGAGGAACACTGCCAGCAATGAGTGTTTGAAAAATTAGTTTTTTTCCCATAAGTGATTGATAAAAATTGTTTTCTAGACTCAAAACATAGAATGTCACTTACTGAGTATCTGTCTTCCACATCAGTTTCCCTGACATTTCTCCGCCATTTCAAGCAGGTATCATTAAAAATTAATACATTATTGAAAGCTTCTTTTACTGCAGAGACAATTAAAAAAGAAATCAACTTATTATGAAAATGTTACCTTCTTCAACTTAATTGAATGTAACTGAAAATAAAATTTTAAAAAAAAAGGTTTTTAATTTCATTATCTTCTGAGATAAAGGTACAATCTCATTTCTATGTAAAAGTAAATAAAGCATGATCGTTTTCCAGAGAAAATGGCTTTTGGAAAAACCCAAGCACGCTATTCACGAAATTTGTCCAGGCCTAGGAGGTTATAATTACAGAAAAATCCAAGGGTTCAGACCTTCTGACGTAAATGAAATTATCATAGAACAATTTGTTGCCCTTTAGGAAACAGGAAGTGAGAAAAAGCATATTTGTGGATTCCAAAGGCAATTATTTCTCAAGGTCTGTCACACCAGAATTAGCATGTCAGAAGGCAAGCTTAAAGTTTCCATGACCAAAATACTACAGAAACCCTCTCAGAACATTTCTTGCCTGAAAACTGTTAATCACTGGTAAACATAGGAGCACTGTCTATAATGCTGATATCACTTAGATTAGTATCACACAGCTAAGCAACAGGGAATTCTCCCACAGGCAGAGAATAATTTTTCAAGGCAAGAAATGGAAACCAGTAGGCAGTGTTCCATGGATTAAATTCTAGCATGTAGCCAGAAATGCCACAGAACCAATCCTGCCTCAGCCAGAAGGCAAATCCCGAAAAAGCAACTTTGCCAAATCTTTCTGAAGGGCACTTATACTGCCACTCTCTGTTTGCAATGGCCATAGTAAGCAGAAAGAAAAACGTTTTGCAGAAAAAGAGGATGCTGACAGTGGGTACATGTTTGTAGTCATTATAAAGAATTACAAAGTCTACGAAACAGTCCATTTTCCTGTCTGCTAGACTCAAATCAGTAAACTCCGCAGCACAGTAAGTTCTTTTATAAGCACAGAGAATACAAAACACAACCTACCCTTTGTCTGAACTGATACTGTAACTGAGACAGTGATGTTCTTGGAAGAGATGGTAGTAATATTCACCACATAGTTACGTCCAGAGTTCAGCTCTAAACACACCTGTGGATTATCTTCACTTGTGCTGATGTTAAACATCACATCTTCTGAGAACATCTTCTCATCCCATCTTTGGCCTAGGATATGAAACTATTGGAACAAAAACAATAGTGCAATTGGTTGTGGCTATCCAAAATTCAGAATACTAGTTCATTTAATCCTACTAGTTCTTAAAGAGAATGTGGGGTTACATCTGTTTTAAAAGATCATTTCAACCAAAAAAATAGGTTTTTGACTAAATGTTTTGGTGCTACAAGATGGATCTTTAATGTCTTCTGGCTGTTAAAATTATCCGTATTTTTCCCTATATTTCTGCAACAAATAGAAGAATGTATTATGGAATCTAATCCAATCTATTAGCAATCTTTGGTGGACCCTGCAAAAAATTCCAACACAAATAATAAGATGGAAACAAATACTGTTTCTTATTTATAGCACACAGATAGAAACTACATCTGCTTGTTACTTTCTTTCTTTTTTTCCAGTTTTCCCCCTTGCCCTACAGAAGCAGTAGAAAGACTGAATGCCACACATGGATAAAAGACAAGCTTCGCTAAGATTGTTCCAGTGCAGTGGAAAATAAATCTGTTGTTTGTATGACATGAAGGGACAGAAAAAACTTACCTACTTTGACTATTCTGAAGTGTCTTGCAGATAGCTGAGTTCAGGTAAGAGCATGTGCATAGAGCACATTATATCAGAGATGACAGCTTGCCCATTACCACTGGGTACATAAAAACCAGTTTTGAACTGTTAGGGGAACTGGGAAGCTGTTTTTTCCATCTCAGCAGTCCTCAATAAAAGTATAGAAACTAAAAATACATTGGTTTATAACACAAGAGGAGAGAGATGGGTTGTTTTCCAAAATTATTACCCAGTCTTTAAACGTATTTTCCACATTAAAGTACCTACCCTGGAGACCCTAAATAATCCCCTTTTTATTTTTTTCCTTATTTGTACATACTTAAAAAACCCCCTCAAATCCCCAAACCTTTCTTGGGATGTTATTGTCAAAACATGGGAATTCTTATTACTTTTTTATTCTTATGCTTAAGTTGGGAAAAAAAATAAAAACGTTGAACCTTTTGAGCAAGGCACATTATTTCAATATACTCTGCATTTCTAAAACAAGTTACATGCAGTATCTCTAAGTGATATGCTTTTCACTTGAAATGCTTGGGTCACAGATAGGGACAGAGTCCAAGTTTTACAATGTTTTCTGTGGCAATTTGAGCTTAAGCTCTGCAACAGAATTCACTGACGCATAAACTTATGCTGAAACTTCTTACAGATTCAAGCAGGTGCTTAGGTGACTTACTGGAATGGGATTCCCAAGATTTTGAGTTTTGCACCTAACTTTAAGATTTAATTTTTTTCTTTCCTAACCCAGCCACCTCGGTTAGGTTTCTATGTGCTTCACTGGAAAGATCCAGACAAATTACCATATGAACAAAACCCACAAAACATATCTCCACTGCTAGTTTAGCAGAATTAACCAGAACAAAGTTACTTCCAATCTCAAATACTTCAAATACTGCCCTACTTACTGTGTACATTTTCTGCACTCCCAGTCTTCCAGTTTTCCTTTGCCATTTCACACATGTTTCATTGAATATGGACAAATTACTGAATAATTCCTCTTCTGTGAGCAAAAACATGAACACAGAAGGAAAATCATTATTTCTCAAGCAAATCTTAAGTTTGGAACAACTGTTTATTTTTTATTTTTCTATGGTTTTTGTTTGTTCACTTTTTTCCTAAACAGAAAAAAACAAACAAGGTAGGCACATGTTAGGAAGAAAGTCTTCTCTTAATTGTGTTGGCTCCTAAAGTTAAAATAACAGGCTAAAGGAAGAAGCATGTTGTAAGACAATGACTGTGAAGTCTTTAAATACACAGCAAGGAGTACCTAAACTGAACCATGACTTTTAAGAAAGCTTCTGTGGTAGACTGGAAAAGATCCTACTTGTAGCTGAATCAATGTTTTGGTTCATTATTTATTTGGGTTGCTTTTTAAAAGCTATTGACATTTTTTCTTGTTTTTTTAATAAATAAAATTAAATCACACCATCACAGTAAAACACTTCTCAAAACGAACACTAGATTAGAAGAATGAAGCCCACAGAATTAAGCATGTAGGAAGTACAGTTGTAGCAAGCAGAGATAGATCCCTCAGCATACCTGTGTTAACTCACACACTTTTAAGAGTAGGCTTATGCCTCAGAGAAAGAGCACAGCCAGGAAGCTCAACTCATCCACTCTTTTTTTAGGCAGTTCTCTCACTGCTGTCATCAGACACAGCGCAGTTGCTCTCACATGACAAGCACCCTCACAGAGCCAAGAACAAAGCTCCTTCTGATCACAGTGAATGTATTTTCTCCTCTTCTTTCACTCACCAGCCTTCAATAGTCATTCCTTTGTCCTACCACCATATTTTATTATTACATTCACTACATGACCAAGGTCTTACAAATCCAACCTCATCTAGATTCTAAGCTGAAAAGCCCTTATGGGCTGCTGAAAAATTGAAGGGAATTTATAGGGCAGCAGTGGTAGATACTTTGAAATATTCATAAAACAATTCGCGTAATGTCCTGCTGCGAAAGCAAGCACAGACCAAGGCACTCTTCCTCTGTATGTAAACTTCATTACCATGAAGTAGCACATGGGAATCAAGTTGTCATAAAATAAATTAATACATCAATAGTTTCTAACATACCTATTTGTAGGCAGTTATTTAGAACTAAAGTGCAACTGTTTATATATTTTGCAGCACTTTTTCTTTTCTTTTTTTGATTATTAATACTGCCATAAAACTGTTTTCTAATATTATATCCTTCTCCATATATTCAAAAAATAGATGCCTCACTAACTGGACCAATTTATCTCCCCACTAATTTTAACTCCTCTATTCTGCACTCATTAAATATGAAAATGATGTTGGAAGCTTCCATGTCTTCAGAAGAGAAATGATTAATCGGCGTGTCCTCTAAAACAAATTTCCTTACAAATGGTTCTGTGATTAATTGCATCTAAGTGCTGCTTATAACTATTGTTATCTGTTTCACAGTACTGTCCAAAAACTGTACTGTAAGACTTCTGTACCAACACAGAGCAAAATATTATGTTCAGTTGTTGTATTCTTTAAATGAGACATGTTTTTTAGAAGACTGGATGACAAAAATCACTCACAGACAGAGGGAAAACATTTGCATATCCATGAGATCTGAATTAAAATGCATAACAAGGTGGGGGGGGACAGGGAGCAAAGAGGAAAAATTTCCAAGACTGTTGAGCAAGAAAATCTGGAACTTGACTAATGAGTTTATAAAGCAAAATAAAGCAGCAAACAACAAAAGTGATCATGCTGGGTATTCAAGCAAGAAAAGAAATCTTATGTCGCCTCCTTCGAAGGAAGAAAGCAGAACTAGTAGGGTTTTTTTTTCTGTAACTACATCAATTTTTTTGTCATGCTTTCTGAATTTTGAGGAGGACAAGAAGAAGGACAAGACCACCACATAATTACCATTTACCATACCTTCACAGAATAGCTGGCAGACCTTTTTTCAAAAGTTTTCATTTTAAATAGATGTGAGTGAAAGAGCATGAAAAGCTGTACAGACCAATTACAACAAAATCCTGGGCTTCTGAAGAGACCAGTTTTCCTCTTTTATTCCTACAGATCACACACACTTTGTTCAGATAACCAAATACACAGAAAGTGCTTGGTTTAACATTAATCCCAATAATATAAACATGGTATCCAATAACAGCAGAAAGGTACCTCTGAAAAAACTGTACTTGATACTAAAGGGAAACAGGTTCCTTGACACACTAGTGTTCCTGTGAAATCTAACAGAGCCAGTGACTTCTAGAGCTTGGGAACTCCATTTGTGAAACATACTACCTGTGCTGGCCTCAGTGTGACATCTCAGCAGATAGTAACATTCAGGTCTTAAATGCATCTGATTTTGGTCAACAGCTTACACTCAACCTCACAAATGAAACAGGATAAGCAAAGACCTTTGATTTCCCCATACCTCAGCACTATAAATTTCAACTTGTGATTAACCAAGGCCAGTGGATGTCACTGCTACTCCACTGACCTTCAGGTTGCCTTCACAATCTCCTTCCCATCCCAAGGGAAAGAGTCCTAGAAACAATATGCAAATAAATACCTGGAGACCAGAGCAGAAGGGTGGAAAGAGATCCTGGAAGAGTCAAATACTGAAAGGCAAAGTTGGGATAGGATAGAGAGATACAAATAGCACCCGGCTGTTGGCAGCCAGGAAAGACAGGTGCTGCTGAACAGAATAGAAATGGTAGAATGGAAAAAACCAAGCAAAGTGATTCAACAGCACCAGTGAGTGTCAAAAGGGGAGAAATAATGTTAAGAAAACCAAATATATCAATTCTAAGAAGGAAAACAAGTACTGAAGCTCTCAGTCTTGCTTCACTTTTAAAGCTCTAGTAGGAGTGAGGGCGCCTCTTTGTGCTTGAGTGTCTGGGAAAAACTTCACAGCACTTACAGCCAGAGCATAAATGCCTGTCCTATCATGTTCTTCTGTCTTAACACTGTGCCGTGAGGACTAACCTTAACAATTTGCTTAGCAGTCTCTGTGAGTACAGGACCCAGTGCTCAATGTTATTATTTGCTGATTCACAAAAAAATAAAAAAAGTCACACACATACCACTGTGTCTGAATAGCCAATAAAAACACATGACTTCTTTCACATACACAATTGACTTGTCTTCAGTTGAAAGAACATTTCACTACCACTGACCTCAGCTCAAGATACATCTTATCAGTGAAGTATTTTTGAACCAGCATGAAAAACCAGAATTTACCAGAAAGCAGATAGGACCGGCTCCACTTTGACATTTATCTTCAGCAAGTAGCTAAAAGGGCATCCACACATGCAAGTTCACTCACAGAGCTCTTCCCACCAATCCCCATACATACATGAAAATTTCAGGAGAGAAAAAATCCAGGTATTAGCCTTTTTTGTGCATTTTGCCTGTTCAATTCTGTGAAAGTAGTGAATGACGGGGCAAACACCATCTGCTACTAATGTGGACCACACAGTCTTCAGACAGAGAAATTAAATGAGAGCAAACAACATCCCTAGAGAACTTCTACTCAGACTGCTTCAGTGCATAAGGATAAACTCCTGCACAGCAGCCTTTGAAAATACATATGGAATTTACTTTACAAAGATGTATCTTCATTATTTATAACTTTCAGGTAAGTTTTTATGAGATTTTCACATTTTGAGTAACATACTTGCTTTCATTTTAACTAGGATTGCCAAATTTCAGCAGGTTTTCACCTTCAGCCCTAAACTTTACACAGAGGAAACCCAAAAAGAAACAGCAAAGCTGCAGGCAGATACGATCATTCAAGAAGAAGCAGACAAGTAGCTAATGATTTAGTACGTCCCTTGATTTAAAAATACTACCCAGATACAATCAGGAGCAGAGTAATTTGTGTGTTGAACCAAACTGACAAAAATGTAACAGATGCAATTGTGAGCATACTTACAAAGGAAAGATGGGCCAATCGAGGGTGTCAGACTAGATGGAAATAGATGGGCTGCAATTAGAAATGCATGCGATCTACTCCCAAGCTGAAAGAGCTTCCCAAGACTGTCACTTGTCATCACAAACGGGGTAATTATTAATTGAGTTTCAAACATAAATAGCAAAAAGCAATACTTTCGTTTGCTTTAACTGGATTGCATCACTTTAATCTGAGAAGTAGCACCTTCCATTCCACCTGTGTTTTCTCAGGCAATTAATGAAATTATCAGATTACCAGATGTCTGTATGTATCACATTAGGCATTTACAAGATTTCAGGAAAATCAGATCCTTTTCATTGAAGACTATATTATCCTAATGGTTTGACCAGGTTCTTATTCCTACAGAACCATGGGTTTTGAATCAATGCCCACAGATGTGACAACTTTTCTACTAAGCTCATAACAGTTGACATGAATTATTTATACATGGCTGTGAAAAACAGCAGTACACTGCAAGTACAGATTCAGGAAGAAACTTGAATAGACAGCCAAAGCAAAAATCAGCTGTTTTCTGCCCTTTTTACAGCCATGATAAATTTTAAAAATTTATCAAATTTATCAAAATTTATTAAAAATTTCAAAAATTTATCAAGTGCTTTATAGTGCTTTGTGGAATCCACTCAAAAAGAAAAACTAGTGGCAAGGCCTTATTTTATATTTTCCTCTTTCATAAAAATAAAAGCAGCAAGGCCTTATTTTATATTTTCCTCTTTCATAAAAATAAAAGCAACTGTAAGTCTTACATTACCTAATGTCTTATTCTGAGCCACACTCAGAACAACCTCACTTGATGAGAGAAATATTAAGGCTGACAATTTCTGCTCTGGAATTCACAATGGGAAAAGCAAGCTTTTTGTTTCCAACTACCTTGTATTCCACCACTGCATGCTATAGTGCTTTATAGGCAAAGCCCTTCCCTGAAACAAACTGAAATATCATTCCCACATGGGAATCTCATTTTCACTCTGAGAAAAAAGGTCCCAGTTTTACCATAAAATCTCACCAGAGCTCAATACAATGTGTGCCTGGAGTCAACAGCACACTGTGTTTGCAATGAAATAAATGAAAATAAACATCTCAAAGGCACGGGCCAAGAGGAAGCTGCCAGACTCTTTTCACTGGTGCCCAGTGACAGGACAGGGACCAACAGCCAGAAACTAAAACACAAGAAGTTCCACCTCCACGTGTGGAAGAACTTCCTTACACTGAGGGTGACAAAGCACAGGAACAGGCTGTCCAGGGAGGTCATGGAGTCTCCCTCTCTGGAAACATTCAAAACCCACCTGGACATGCTCCTGTGTGACCTGCTCTAGGTGACCCGGCCTTGGTCGGGGGATTGGACTAGATGACCTCCACAGGTCCCTTCCAACCTAATGATTCTATGATTCTGTGGAACCAAGCACTCCTACTCCACATGGGAAGAAGTTCTGCAAGGACAAGCTATACAGGATTTCCAGGCTCACACACTGAGCATAATGGACAGCAGGTATTTAATTGCCAGTATGTTCTCTGCACTTCAGTCTCCTGATTTTATGTATACA
Source organism: Neopelma chrysocephalum (assembly GCF_003984885.1). Taxonomy (NCBI): domain Eukaryota; kingdom Metazoa; phylum Chordata; class Aves; order Passeriformes; family Pipridae; genus Neopelma; species Neopelma chrysocephalum. Next base: position 674,883 of record NW_020925316.1, on the reverse strand, counting down.
AATCAAAGGTTGGTAAAGAAAGACTCTAATCCAGTGGCAACTGACTATTGCCACATTTTACTGATGGCTTAATCCAATCATCATCACTGGTAAAACTAATTTTTTAAAGCAATTTTTTAATATTTAAACTAGCTCCTAATAATGGTACGCACACACACACACACATTTATCATATATCCAAACAGACAACACAAATAAAGAGCATTCCATAGCAATCACTTTCTAAGAAATGAAGAAATTATTTGTCAAAGACAGTTTCCTGAGGATGTTCTATTAACTTCCCTATTTCTAATGCAGTTTTTCAGGCAGCAGGAAAAGACAAGCAGTTTTCCAACTTCTATTATAAGTTATTTAGGAAACAGCACGACTTCCTCTCATTTTAATGGGAATTACTGATTAATTATATACACTCTTAAGATTAGCTATATCTCAAAGGCATCAATAAAAACCGAAAAGTTTATTTCATGTTGAAGTATTTTGTTACATTTGTTACCTCTAGTAGATGTGAAAAATGCAGAAGACAAGAAGATACAAGACCTTTGTACTAATTTTCTGTCCATGATTAAGTTTTTTTAAAGGAGGCTGGACTATTTAGACTACTTTTACAAGTGCTTTTTTGCCATTCTACTTGACCATAACTCTGACTTTTTTGGCCTCTGATTCAACAGCTAAAGCTGGAGTCTACACTTTGCCTCTGGCAAAGCTCTTGCTGAAACCCATGATAAGCCTAAGTGAGTGCAGTCTGCAGGTTCAGGCCCTCCGAAGCTTCAGAGTGCTCAAGACAGAACTCTTGTCAATGTCAAGACTGACAGACCTGATTTAACTTAGCCACTCCACACAATGTTGTCTTCAAAACCAATTCACAAAGTACAGCCACGCAAATTGCCTAAATTGCCTTCTAACAATGGCAGTTCATTTTTATTTGGGCACTATAAATGCTGAGAGAACTGCTTTTCTGAATGCTCATTTTGTTTCATGTCACATGTTTTATATTCACAGTGAATTCTCAAGATGTCAAGTGAGGCAAGAGAGGCATCACACAGTAATTCTGTGTAAAGTGAAGTGGTAGCAGTCAAGGACACACTTCTAGACCCTTTGAGGAACATGAGGATGTTACAAAGCTAAATGAACATTCATCTGCAAAAGACAGCATTGCTACTTAAGAACAAGAGAAGGACAGCTGTAGAACTATCATGTGACACCTCTTTCTTAGGATGCAGAAGAACACTTAAGAAGCACAACAGTCATAGTCCAAAACATCTGTTATTTTTCGCTATTATTGAAATGTCTGTTTCCAAGCCCACAGCATGCCAACAACTTCATTACAGGTCCCCCTTCTCAGGACTCATTCTTAATTAAGAAAATCATTCTGTACTGAAATTCAGACAACTAGATCTAGGCTGTAAAGGCAATCATGAACAAAGCAAAATATTGCTTTGGTCATTATGAGAAAAGAAAAAAAAAGGAGAAAAAAGGTTTGAATTCCATTTCCATTACTTTCATTGCAGTTCACTTCACAGTATTAGATCCACAAGAAAATAACATTAAATGCCTGCTTCCTCTCTGGTGACACTCCATTGGCTTTTAAAGCTGAAGGTTCTCAGTGCAGCAATGAACACCCAGTTGCATTAGTCCCTTTCTGTTTGAGGTAAAAAGCTAGGCAGTTACAGAAAGATCTGTGGTATCCACCAGAGGCTGCTGTATGGTTCATACACTCTTCCACAACTGTTTCATCCAAAAGTACCACCATGTTCACTACATCATATATTAAAAGGGCACTTCTTGCCTTCATCCTTCCTCTTCTTCCTACCTTCAAAACAGGAACGACAAACTATTTAAATTCACAGCAATTCACAGCAACTTCCTACCGTAATTTTTACCTTTGCATATGTATGTAATATTTTCCCATGACTGATCTATTGTGCATTCTGAAAAATTCTTGTCTCCATTGAAATAATATCCTTCTTTACACTGATAGTACACTCTGCTCCACAGAGCGGTAGAGTTATCCCAGGTAACTGTTGTGTGTGGAATCAGCAAAGGTTTGCCACAGTCTATCTCTGGAACAGAGGAAAACAGGAAAACAAACCTGTAAAGGAAAGCAGGCAAGGCATATCAAAGTGTTTAAGATGGAGGGATGAACTGTCCCAGCAAGTAATTAGCAGTTCACTTTTTCTCACTACTTAGTGACTTCTAGAAGCCAGGCCAGTTCACCAGAACCCAAAATTTTGACTGGAGACTTTCTAGCAGGGCAGGGTATTTATCCTACAAGTTGAACCATAAAATAAAAGAAAGTGTCCTGATTAGAAATGGAGAGCTAGAATCTCTAGCAAATTTTTTATAAATGGATCTATCTTCCCATAACACTCTCTTATCCCCCACATGCTATTTATTCCTTTATTTTACCTTTTAGTAACAGTAGATATGAAAAAAGACACATACATGGTCCAAGGAGTGACATTAAAGAACAGCATCAAGAAGGTCATGTTCCTTTGTCAGTGGATTTAATTCAAGCTTTGAAAAAAAGAAGCTGCTACACACAAGCAGAAGGAGCATTTCTGAGGGAAAATCTGATGGACTATTCAAACCATCTTGCAGATAATTAGAAATTTGGGATAATGAACTTATAAATTAATTCATTTGCTCAGTTTTCAGGGGCTTCATAATACAACTAGGGAATAAAAATAATAAAAGTGAAGATAAAATAAATGGAACAATATTATTTAGTTTAAGATTAAAATCCCCTTTTAAATCCACAGTGGACATTAAACCCCAGTAAAGGATTCTGCATCACTTCAGTTACAAGAAGCAAATACTCTAAGAATTAAAATCTTGCCTTCACTAAAGCTTATATGCAGAAAACAAGTGCTTTTAAAACCATTTAATAATCTTAAGTGATTTTGAAATTCTACTCAAAAAAAAAAGAGAGCAAAGAAGTAAGAATCAAAGTTTATAGAACTGTGATCTGTACAACCTTTAAAGAAAAAATTAAACATTATGTATTGCAATGGGCAGTACATCCACATCCACCACAACTACCTTCCTTTTCATATCCCAATGTATATGAATGTATGTATCTATCATAAGTCATCAGAACAAGCTTTAGAATAACTAACACACACATAAAGCATATGCTTAACTTATAAAACAGTGTGTGAAGAGATACAAAAATTCCTGCTGCTTAGTTCCAGCTATCCCCCCAAAGCCATTCTGTAAGCAGACTGAAGTACAGCACATTTCTGTGTAACACTGCAAACCTTCTATTTAGACTCGTAACCTAGAAAAAGAATATTAAAGAAGACTCTAAAAGTACAGAGTCTTTGTAACTTATATGTTACTGCAATAAGCAGAAAACTTTATCCTACTGGATCAAGCTGAAGAGATATTAATCATGCAACAAATGGAAAAGTGAAGCTGTGCCTGCATGAAAACTGACTAAAGAACGTAATTACTCTGAGGTTTCTTATTAATAATATGAGTTCAGATTAAAACAACACTTCAAATTTTACTGGGTAAAATACTTTTTTAAAAAAACGTACCTCTGTGATTCATCTTATTGAGGAACTCTTTAGGCTGCTATCTCCCAAATCATAGTAATATAAGGGATTTGACTCATCTGAAATACCAATAGCATGCTTGAGCAATCATAGTTTGCAGCTTGAAACTTTCTGAATATGAGAATTTTGAGGGGATGCTAATGACAAACCAGCAGTTCAGTTTCTGTGTAGTGGCTTCAATCACAGAGTAGATATCGAACTAGAAAAATGTCAGCAATTAAGGCTGAATTTTCATCTCATGGTAATTGCAATGCCCAACATGCATTGGGATTATGTTCTTAGCAACACAGAATAAAAAAACCCTTTTAATATACGTTTTTTGTTTTGGGACTGAACTTCCTATGCCAGAAGACTGCATAAACTGAATGCCCACAGAAGATAACAGCTATTAATAACAGTGGTTGAAACAGTGTCTATGCTAAACAAATCTGAAGGCAGATTTTATTTACCTTTGCACACCAAATCAGGACCATCCCACTGTCCTTTGGCATTACAGACTGCAGTCCTGTTCCCGCTTGCAATCAAGTAACCAGGAAGACAATTGTAAGTAATTTCACTTCTGTATGTGGTCCCACTTACAAATGCTGGACGTGCATTCAAAACAGAAGGTGGAACCCCACAATCCACACCTAGGGAGACAAAGGAAGAGGAAAATAACCTTGTTAGTCAACTAGCAGGAGTAATGAGAGCTGCACTCCCACAAGGGAGTTTACCCTTACCTTTACCAGCTAACCCTCTTCTCCTGCAGTAATCCAACACTTCCTGATGTCCTCTGCAACATTTCCACTATGACTGACAGTGCTGTAGCTGCTCCAGATCTGCTTCCAAATAAAATGACATCATCTTTCTGCCTTTCTTTCCAAATGGTATGCTAACTCTGTGACTCCTTCCTTAGTCTAGCTGCCAGTATACGGAAAACTTCCTGGTTTTCTTTTGTATCTTTAAATATTCCCCTTGCTTTTACAAACCTGATTACACGTGGTCAGCTGGTTCTATACAATTTGTAGTGAGTAACAACTCAGAGGGAGGCAGATGAGCAGAAACTGCCTTTAGAAAGCAAAATTTGAAAAAAGTATACAAAGATCATAAAAATGCAAAACCATAGAAGAGGTTACAACATACCAATACTAAAACTTTCTGCTAAGGCAAGAGTCTATGTGATGTTCAAAATGCACTGTAATAGTTGCTGTATTCACTAACATGCCGAGTTGTCATTGGCAAATACAAAAAACAAAGTCAAGTAGCACCCGGAAAAAACAAATTATTTAAAAGTACCTTTACTAGTATTAAAAAAAAAAAAATCAGGTTTGCTGGTTTTACAAAAAGAGAAGTCCTAATTGAAATCCAGGAAAAGAGCTTGCAATACAAAGGGGAAATAAGTTTGTCATTTTAGACTTATGGGCTATTTCTTGGTGTATCATGTATTTTATTTCAATTAAATATAAGAGATGTGATCAGAAACTCTGAACTGACCTACTGTCTGATTGCAGAATTAAAAAATCACATGAAAAAGCAAGTTATGAAAAATATTAACAAAAACATAAATGTACCAACAACTCACAAAGATTGTATTCCACAATCTTTCTTTAGGGACCACTTGAAACTTTGGGCACTCCCTTCTTGTTTTAAAATTCATTGTTCTTCTATTTATTTATTGGAAAAAATGTTATTTCAATTGTTTTATTTCTGATGCCAGTAATTTAGTATTAAATTATTTTATCTTTTCTTTCTTATGAATTTTCTGGTGATATTTAATATTTCAGTTTTCCCAGCCACATTGGTTCAGCATCCTTATTTTAATTTATTCACTTCCCATAGTCACACAGAGAAACATTACACTTCTATCCACTCTCAAAGGAAAAAAAAAAAGAAAAAGGGAAAGAATTAGAAACCAAGAGGGCATTTGTTGTTTGAAAGAAACAAACTCTCCTCACTAAGTGACAATTTTCAGGATGACAATTCTCCCCTGCAGAATTGCTATAGACAGTACAGCTTCTGTTAGCTAGCACTTCAAATGCATTTAACCAATATACAGATTTTCTAACTATTCACAGGAACACAAAGTCAATCCTGCACTTGTAAGCAGTAATATTTCAACAGGATGGGCAATTAGAACACCAAAGCAAGTGGAAGTTTTAAAGATGGTCACAGGAAACTTAATGCTTCAGAGATGTCAAAGTGTTTGCTCATGCACAAATGCTCTTAAATTCACGAAGGTCACCCAGAGATGAAGAGGGCTATGATGCCTCCCTTTTGTATCTACAGCCAACCTTCAGAAAAAAATTCATGAGTGCCAGAAAAATTGGTCGTTCCATGAGAGGTCACTGATGATTTCCAAGTTAGTGGCCTATCTCATGAAATGCTACAGAAATCTAATTGTTTTCTAGGCCTCAGTTCACAGGCAGGACACATCTATAAAAATGTATGGACTAGCATTGAAAATATCACTACACTAACATGAAGAGGCAGACAATAACCTCTCCTATCCTTTTTTCTTCTTTTGCAAATAGTTAGATCTTGACAAAACTATCCCTCAAACTGAGAAAACAGACTACTGTCTCCACAAACACACTTCCCATGCTTAAACCCCCTTAAATGAAGAATTTTAAAAATACTTCAGACTCTCTTCACCTTCACAGCTTAGAGTGGCAGGCTCCCAAGTTTCATTTGCAGTGCAGTATGAGAATTTGCCCTTGTTGCTGTAAAACCCTTCTTGACAGTCATAATGAACTGCACTTCCTGGTAGCAAGCTGTAGTTCCCCACAATGTAGCCGTGCTTCATTTCAGGGGGGGAACCACATCCAATTTCTGCAAAGAGACTGGGTTAAAAGAGCTCACAATACAAAAATCTCAACACTTGACCACTTTAAAATGAGTTGAACTAGATAGTCACAAAATATACCTGATCTGATGAATCTGAGAAGTTGCCAAAAGGGCAGAAGATTATAAGCTGAGGAGTAGTCCTGCCAATATTTGGAAGAACACAGAAAACCGGTTATCGAGCTATATTCTTACTAACATACAGCTGGAGCCATTCACAACACCAAAGTGGCAACACCGCAGTGTGATGGTGCTTGGCATGTGTCACTCTCATCACAGCAACGGCTGAACGATACTTTAACACCAGAGGAAAATTTCAGGCCCCAGTGCACAGCTTTATTTCGCTATGCATGGAGAAAGTGAGGCACTGTGGATAAGCAGCAATTAAATGGCCTGCCCCTCAATTCCCTCTTTTCACTGAACCAGCTTGCATATGAAAGCCACATTCCTTTGGCACATCTGCTTGACAGGGTTCCCTTGTCTGACTCCACAACACCGCCAGTAGAGATACACCACCACAGAATATGGAGAGGGAAGTCAATGAGATAAGCAGGGTTATCAGCAATTTTGGCAAATAAAGCAGAGCACTCCAGTCAGGAACACTAGGAAACTACAGACAGTGAGTTTTATTGACGGTTCTGGCAATAATTCATAAATAAAGGCTGGATATAATCTAGGCAGCTCCTTCCACCTGGGATGCCTGGGTTCATTACATACTCTGACATCTACAGCTTACACTGTTAGCAATTTGCATCTGTGAAAACCTACACTAAAGAGGAATTTTCAAATTGGAAACTTGATTTTGGTTTGGCTTTTTTTTGTTATGGCAACAAAAACAGAACAGTTTATTCATGCAGGAGACACAGTATGTAGTAAATAGTTTAACTTATTTTTTTATTCCTCTCCCCTAGGTTTGTTTCATTCAGCTAACCTCTCTTACCAGCTACTTAGTCTCCCCTTTCCCTTCATGCAGTGTGATTATATAAAAAAGTAGATTAAACCACACTTCCTTTCTATTCAGAAACTAACTACATTACCTTCATGGCATTATTAAGCTTCTCTGACCATGCACACCTGAAGCACTGATGAGAACATGTAGGAATCATACCTGGTGTTGACTCTACAATCCAGACATCACTGAAACAAACTGAACCCATGAAGAAGAAAAAAATATACAGGAAGCAAAGTCCAGAGATAAAGCTTCTGCCTTTCAGACTTACAAGCACAGTCCAGAGCAGCTACTACTGTGTCATGTAACAACTGATTTTGTCTGCTAGCAAAAACAGCATCCAAAGACTCTCACCTTTGCATGAAACTCTGTTTCCATCCGGAAGAAAAGAACGCTCTCCATTTTCTAATTTATAACCATCATTGCAGTAACACTTGTAGCTTCCCTCAGTATTCACACATCTTGCATTGTGACCACACAGCCCAGACTCCTCACATTCATCTATATCTAAAAATTCAGAAAAAATACATGCAATTCATAATAGAGGTTTTTAAAAGTAATTAATTAATATAGGGCCCAAACTTTACTCTTCCATGAAGAGTTCTACATGGCTTCTGATGGCTCTTCTGCTAAAACAAAGGAGTTTATAATTGTGTGGTCTTTAAGCATCTGGAAAGAGGATTCTTTCAGTTTTGTAGCTATCTATCTTTTGAATTATCTCTGGTTTACTTGACAAAGAGTTTCCAATGTTCTCTTCTGTTACAACAACCTCAGAAAAATCCTGTGTCTGCACATATCTTGATTAGTTGTAACAGTTCATTACTATAACAAGGAACTGGCTAATATTCTACACTAAACACAAATATGACATTGTGGGGAATTCCAAGTATGATTTTCTTTAATCTAGCTCCTTCTTATTCTGGAAAGATCATTGTTTGAATGCAACTCTGCAGAGAGTAGCAGAGAATTCAAAATAGAACCAATTTACAGCTGTTAGGAACCTGGATGTCAAGTAAGTGTTTGCATTCACAACAGAAAGTGCTCTGATATGGTGTTAGAAAGTAAGTTCTACAGTGATGGGAAAGACTGGTGTGGTAAAAAATTAAGTTCTGGATTCATCATGCTCAAGATTCTTTGTGATGTCTACCTGTACAGTTTGTGCCATCATTTGGAATAAATGTCTTGTTGTTGTTGGAGGCTCGGTATCCGTGAAGGCAAACACAGTAAAAACTTCCATGTGTATTATGACACAGTGTATGATTTCCACAGATCTTGCTGGCTCCAATCTGGCATTCATCTTTATCTGTCAATATATTTAAAACGCATCAGAGAGAGATTAAGAAAAGTGGAGTATTCTCCCTTCCTCACTCTGTTTCATATAACCAGACTTCTTACTGTTATCCTCTGTAAATTATTTGGGAAGTAAACACTATTAGTAAGCTGAAATATTCAGACCCAGAGAGGCTGTCATGTCTGGATGAACAGTTTCATGACATAGCTCAGGTTGATGAGTCTAAGAGCTGCTGAAACCAGAGGACCCTGCTCTCTGCTTCTGCTCTTCCTTACGGTATGCACTGATTGCAGCACTTAATGGAACACCTGAGTGGGGGCAATCCCAAGCACAAGTACAGGCCAGGTAGAGAATGGATCAAGAGCAGCCAAGAAGGACTTTGGGATGTTGGTGAATGAGAGGCTGGACATGACCTAGCAATGTGCATTTGCAGCCCAGAAAGCCAAGTGTGTTCCGGGTTGCACCAAAAGCAGAGTGGCCAGCAGGTCAAGGGAGATGATTCTACTCCTCTACTCCACTCTGGTGAGACCCCACCTGGAGTGCTGTGTCTAGTTCTGAGTTCCCCAACATACGAAGGACATCATCCAGATGGAGTGAGTCCATAGGAGGCCATGAAGATGATTAGAGGACTAGAGCACCTCTCCTACAAGGAAAGGCCGAAAGTGTTGGGGTTGTTCAGCCTGGAGAAGAGAAGGCTCTGAGGACTCCTTATGGTGGCCTTCCAGTACCTAAAGGGGACCTGTAGGAAAGCTGGAAAGGGACTTTTGACAAGGTCCTGTAGTGATAGAATAAGGGGAATGGCTTTAAACAGAGAGAAGGTGGGTTTAGATTGGATGTTAGGAAGGAATTCTTTTCTGTGAGGGTGGTGAGGCAGTGGTACAGGATGCCCAGAGAAGCAATCTGGTCTAGGGGAAGATATCCCTGCCCACGGCAGGGGGGTTGGAACTGTGTGACTCTTAAGGTCCTTCCAACTTTAACCATTCTAAGATTCTATGTTTCTCCTACAATAAGGAGATAACTCTGTGCAGGGTCCAGCAGCCGCCAGTTCTCTGTGAAGGAAGGGTAAGAGATGGAGTGAAAGATCAGTGGTGGAGAACCATCCCCTTTAAGCAGTGGTAAGTTATTACACACACTCAGACACAGCATTTGACACTGTTCTTTGATTCACATATTGATTTGTCATGTATGAGATAGTCTTAGAAGAACACTATCAGCCATACTAACAAAACAAAGCTGAACAACACTTCTCATGTAGTAATCTTTTGGTAATGAGAAACAATCCACGCATATCCTATGTTTGGGAAGATCTGTCTGGAAATGACAAAGCTTTTAGCACGTTTTGAAGAATTCATTAATAGAAGAACTCATCAATAGAAGAATTCATCAATATTACTTGAGAAAGAGCATTTTAGAAATGTACTGAGTTTCTTGTCAGTTTATTTACAGGCAGCCTACCTTGACAATGGGTTCTTCCATTGCCTACAAATCCATAGTTGCAGATGCAAACACTTTTTCCTTCAATTTGATGACATGTTGCATGAATGTGGCAAGTTGCACAGACATCTGAAACTGATCTGTTCACAATTGCTTTAAGAACAGAAAGACACAATTACTTTTTTTCTTTTGGAGGACCTTAGAGGTGGCCTGGTATGGGTAACAAGCACAAAATTTAAAGTGGACTCCTATCTTCTCCCACCTCATTTTCAAACTTGCTGGAAAACAACAGCCATAGTATTCAAAGACTAAAAGATGAAAAATAAACAGAAAGGATTAAACGAAATAACTACACTGAACATTTTTGTCCATCCATCTCTTCTCTGATAACAAGCTAAAGAGCTTTCCAACAGTCAGTAAGACTTACAAGGCATATAATAAATAGGTCTATCCAATATTATTAATATTTTCTTCATAATAATTTGTTTCCCTTTTGTCTTGATTTCTGTTTCCTCTGGGGTTTTTGTGTTTGGTTTTTTTCCTTATTATTTACACATAGACATTTGGGCTGCTTATCAATCTGCTTGAATCACGTGTCATCAACATGAATGTGGTATAAATGTTATTCATAAAAACGAGGTTGAGAATGCTGCCAGGAGTAAAATGACTTGAAGTCATTTTAGAAACTAATTTATATTAAAAGTGGTTGCACAGCATACAACGCACAAACTAATTTACTGTAATTTAACAGGGCTATAAGTATACATGAAATCAGAATAAAATACAAACTTACTCTCTTCTTCGTATTCATGGAATTACGTTCACTTTTGTCCATTTTTTGTAAGCTCTTTTTGTTATCTTCACATATGCACTCACTTTACTAATGATAAACCTCAGAATGGATGGCTTTAATGTAGACAAAGCATGTATATGCTTACACATTTTTACATTTTAAAAGAAACAACTAACACTGCACAAGCAGATGTCTTGTGATGCTTGACACAGAAATGTGGAATTTTTTACTCTCCTAAGACAGCTCAAATTGGCAAGAATACAAACCTCACTGCATATATAGCAGTGACAAAATTTTGACTACCTTACAAGGTGTCTGAATACATAACCATAACTGGAGGGAGAAGGTATCTGAACACTTTTAGCTTCTAGCTTATCACTGTGATAAAACTGTCCTTCCACATGCACACAGTTTGTTTTACTCACAGTGCACTTCTGAGCACCTGAAGACTTGTGGGAAGCAACATAGATTCCTGCTCCTAATTATCCATGCTTTTATATACTTATATGTGTTTCAGATACGAAAAGAAAACAAAAACTGTCAGCATGCAATGGCAGCCAACATAGATCTGAAAATTAGATTTACAGCCACGGTAAGAACTTTCTCATGATTCCTCAATCTTCTGAAAAGACTTGGGAGTATCCTCCTCAGATTGCTGCTTCAGGAGACAAAAAACATGTGTCGACTCTCGGTGCTCCTTTACTACTTCATGACTTATTTCTCCATCGCAACACACAATTTATCACCCCAGCACTACAGTCACCTCACGGTTTCGGTCCTACCCATGCATTCCCTCAGACACAGCTCCCGACTTGGCCAAGCTCTCTCAGCCGGGCAGGCCACGAAGCCGCTGCCACCACAGCCCTAAGCGAGCAGCGAGGAGATCGGCAGCCAGTGCAAAGCACGACGCCCACCACGGGCTGCTCCACCACTAGCACGGGCTGCCTTTGCCATCACCACCAAGGGATGATCTGCCACCACCACGGGCTGCCTCCAACACCACTACCAAGACATACCCCGCCACCACCGCCGGGCCCTGGACGTCTCAGTGGGGCTGCGCCCACCTCCCGCCCACAGTCCCCGCGCCCCCTCCCCCCGCGGCCCGGGACGAGGGAGCGGGGCCGGGTCGGGCGGTCCCGGCTGCACTTACCCCGCCGCCGCCCCGCGCACGGCGGCAGCAGCAGCAGCAGCGGCAGCAGCAGCAATACCGGCCCCTGGGCCCGGACGGCCCCCGAGCTCATGTCCCCGCCGCCGCCGCGCCCCTCGGTGCTGCAGCGCCCCGGCGCCTCTGCATCGTCCCCGCGGGCGGAGGGAGGGAACGCAGCCCGAGGGCAGGGCAGAGCCCGCGGCCGGGGCGGAGGGCGCCTGGCGCTGCCCCCCGGCAGGCGGGGCACCTTTATCTCCGCCGCCGAGCCCTGGGCCCCCCGGGCTTTTACCCGCGGAGAGGCCCTTTTCCTCCCCCTGCCCGCAAAACTCTCTTTTTCTTCCCTTTTTTTTTTTTTTTTTTTTTTGGTGGTAGTGGTGTGTTTTTCTCTCTTCCCTCGCACAACCCCTTTCCTTCCCCGAGACGCCGCCTCAGTCCCGGCCGGGCGGGTGGCCGGGCTGATAAGGGCAGATGCTCCTCATAGCCAGGGGGCGGGGGGAGAAGCGGAAGACAGGGTTACTTATGATTCCCGGGAAGGGCGGCTGGAAACATACACCTGTTTGTACGTGGGAAAGGAAAATACGAATGTGCCGCTCTCCGGCCGCCGGCGGCAAACGTGACCGAGCAGCACCTCGGGTGGTGTCGGTCCGTCGAACAGAGAAGGCCGCCGGCAGGTCCGGGGGCTGGGAGGGCTCGGCGCGTCCCCCCTGCCATCGCGAGGGAGTCGCACCTGACTCCCCGCCCGGCACTGCCTACGCGACGGCACCAAGAGTTGGCGCATCAGCCCTACGGGTATACGAAAATGATGCAGGCGTTCACCGCCAGCTCTTGATGCTTTGTCACTGCAGGCCTTCGCCGCGGTACAGGTGAATCCCAAAACCTCGTTTTCAGGCAGCACCGCTAGCGCTGGTAGCAGTAGCGCTGCCTGAAGAGCTTCCTGCTGTAGAAGAGCAGTAATACTCCTAACGCTTACAGCCCTCATTCGTGTCTGTGAGCCTGAAATTTAGAAAGAGGAGTGCCAAGGCAATGAATGGGAGAAGCCTAGCACAAAGGTAGAATTAGGCATATTTGGTAGCTCTAATGAGATTCTTGAAGAAGTTTTGCTCATATGCTATGTTGTCTTTACATTAACATCCCTACACAGCCAAGTCCTCCATCACGACTGCATTTGAGTGACATAACCTGATGCTTTACTGCTGTGTTATAACAACAAAGACCAAACAATCTCTGTCTGATTTCAATGGATGCAAACCCAGTTTCGTGAAACTATCAACTTTATTGATTTATTTAGGTAAGTTGGTCTCATCCAGTCTTTTTTTAATTACTATTCTGACCACTTAAGTAGGTATGCATTTTTAACCAGCTTCTGCTACCCTTATCCATCCCAACCAGATTCTTCAGCAGCAGTCAGTTACCTTGCAAGTCACCCTGTTTTTGGAAAACAGACTCCAGATGTCAGTACTGTATATTTCTGCCTTAAATTACTGAAACTGGAGGCATGCATGTTCAGTGGTGGCAAGTAGCTTATCATTATAAGGAATAGTTCAGAGGGGAATTGTTCTGCACAACATATTAAAATGATTTGGAAATTATATTTTTCCTCTTCCTTGGCAGCCCACAAAGTAGCAGACCCACTAATCACTGCAATTTCTACTGTTCCTTTCATAAAAAGTAGTGGAAGCAACTTTTTATAATTATAAATACCTCATGCAACAAACAGGAAAATATTTTGGCAGCAAGCCTGAAGAAATACATCATATTTATAAAGAGAACAAGTTAAAAATTGTAACAAATATTCTTTAAAGAAAGTAGCAAGGATGTGTATCAGTTGAAAAAAGACTGGAACAAACCTCCTTGCTTTATTCAGTCTGTTATGTCTCAAACAGAAAATTAATTGCTGTTCAAGACATAGTTCAGAATCAAATAATTGAACTACACACAAAGGCTACTTTAAATTTAATATATATTGTTTGCATATCTAAATTCAGTGCAGAGTCACAAGTGTCAAAAGATGTTGCAAGGTCATCTGTTCTGGTTTTTTGTTCTTGAAGAAGATAAAATCTATGATTCTTGACATATTTGTCTAACTTGCTCTTTATAGACACAGTGATGTAGAACTCACAGCATTCCCAAGCAATCTCTTTCAGTACTTCACTGAATCACAAATCATTTCTTCCCTGAGGTCACCTGCCCAAGTCCTGACCTAATTTATTTGGAAAGGTAATTAAACATTCGTGAGAGTATGACAGATTAGTGTCCACACATGCTGATCCCTAATTGCTTAGGCAATCCTGCTTGTTGCATGTAAAAATCTCCCTAATGAAAACACAGAATAATATCCACCTATATTTTCTGTTCTCGACAGGATAAGGGTTTTAATCCTTTCACTGTTAAACCTAAAGGAAGTTTAGTTTGTAACTACAGTGTTTCCTTTCTCTCTAACATTAAATTGCCCAGAGGGCATCTGTACCAGTATTTGCTTCCATTTCTCTTTTTTTGATAGGAAAATAATTCTGATGGTCAAAGTAGTTGAATTCATCCAGAGATATTTGGAAGTTTCCTGTGCATTTTTTCCTTGCAACTGTCTAAATGGAGATAATTGAAAATCAGAAAGCCAAGCTGGATTAAACATCTTCTCAGCCACCTGTATTCATTCAGTCTCCTTTGCAGACAGTTGAATGTCACTGGGTCATCTAACTCCCATTTTTTTCTTAAGGATATTTAGCAGAGATTACACTACTTATTTTGACATAGGAAGACAAAATATTTGATACTAATGGCTCTTTCAACAAACAGATTTTTAAAAACACAGCAAACATCTTCACCTGGAGTAAATAAATGTATTTCATCCTTGTTAACAGATCGCTCAGCTATTCATAATGCAGTTGCATTTTTGAACAGCTTGCTATCAAGCACTTCTTTCCAGCTGGCAGCTTGATGGAAGATTCCTTCCATCTCAATTCTGCCTCTGTTGCCTATTTAAAATGAATCAGATTAATAACTGGTTTCTGGTTATCCACTTAATTCCCAGAATAAGAAACAGCAATTGTTGAAGCAAAAATAACTGGAAAAAATTGGCTGACCCTCTTCAGTTTCTTCTGAAAATGCTTCAGTAAATATTGTCCAGAAAAAAAGCAGTCTCTTGTACAAATTTTTCTACAAAGGAAATATTACCACTCAAGTTGTTCTCAGCATTTCTGTCTGTGCTCTCAGGTGTGCCTATGCCATGAAGTCAAGATGAAAAAATAAATGAGATTTCTGCAAAAGCAGATTTTGAACCTTAAATATTGAATGCTTCTATACAATTACCCTGGAGCATAGGCCTTGGATGAAACATACCTCAGAGCATGCCATATACATCTCAGAGCAAGAGCATGAGATAAAGCCTGCTGACAGTTGCTGCTAATCAGAAAAGCAGTTCTACAGAGCAAAAGGGCTGCTATCTGTGGGTTTTAGCATAGGAGTAGGAGACCAAACTGAGCTTTGCCACAAACCCACTGTGAGCTTTGATAAGATAACCCCTTCCTGCCTCTCTTCACTTCTCCCTCCCACCTAGTTTTGAAATTGGGATAGTATTCCTATGTGTGTTAAGGCTTAATATCATCCGAGATGATGCAACATAAACTCTGATAGGAGCTGTGATGCCACTACACTTTGCCCCAGTTTTTAAAGCACTAGGATTTAGCGTAACCAATTTATGGGACAACGTCCTAATGTTGCCAGATCTTGGAATATTGTTCAAGAAGATTGCTGACTAGCCATTGCTTCTGATTGTTTCATGCTGTGTCACTGAGGGCTGGGCTGACTAAAGGCAATAGTTACGAGGAGAGAGGCTACAAAGGAAAAGTACAGAAAAAAGGAATAAGAGCACCCCCTTCATACATTATAAAAATAATAAATAAATAATAAAGTACTTCTGTGGTTTTCTTAACTTCAAGTAGATGAACAGATATATTTTCTTTTTTGATCCTACAATATCTGCTAAAATCTGAAGAGAAAGAACTGGGCAACAAGCTTAATCCTTCCTTCTCTGCCAGGCTCCCCAAGCTCACCCACAGGGGGGTTGGTCTTACTATTGCAGCCGCACAAAACTTAGTAGAAACTTATAGATCAGGCAAAAATGAATGATACTTTATTTGATAAGTACAGGAAGAAAACTAAATCACACTGACTACATTATTATTTTTGTATTATACTACTCTCACCATAAGCTTTGCCTAGTTTTATGGGCAAGATGAGTCTGAAAGTGCTACAATCATTAAATGGGAAATATGGCAACTTGTCAAGTTATATTATCTATGAAGATGAAAAATTTCATACATGTGTCTTATGAGACGAGAAACCCAAATATTGTTTCCTGGACATGCTTCCTGAACACATTCCTGTGCAACTTCCTCTTGGTGATCCTGCTTTAGCAGAGAGGTTCAACTAGGTGATCTGCAGAGGCCCATTTCAACCCCAACCATTATGTGGTTCTGTGACTAGAGATTATAAATCAAACCCTTCTCCTCAAGCTGTTCAATCAGGTGGGGATTCTTTTGCTATGGCTTCCTTCTCTACAGACCAACTGTATTTTGTCACCTGGCAATCTCATATTTGAATCAACATTTTGTAGTGGGAAAGAGGGGAATAATCTAACAATCAAACCTTTCATAGTAAATACCTTGACCTTCACTCCCTGAGTTGTTCTGTAAGCAATTAAGCTTTCACATGCTGTTTATCCAGTTTAAAGTAACTGTTTTTATGTCAATTAGAAAGCACCTCCAATTACTGTGGAACACAATTCCAGCAGAGTGAGTTGGATTTTGGATTCATAACATAATGCATTCATTTTTGGCATACAAAATGAGAGTGTTTTTGTTTGGTTACAAAACCAGCACAAGCTCTGCTCTTTCATCTTGCAAAATTAAATTAGGTGTAACTCTATTATTTTTACATTTACTGGCAATCAAAGAGAAAGACGCCCTGAGTGATGGCATTCTTATGCTGTCATAAATTGTAATAAAGGTTTACATTGACATTTCCAGTTAAATAAAAGGTCACCTAGTCTTTTTTTTTCATTCTAATTGCAAAGTTGATAGTCTTGTTTAACTTCAAATAATTTCTGCAAGAAATCAAGTTTGTCTTACAATCACAGAATGATGGAATGGGTAAGGGTGGAAGGGACCACTGGAGGACATCTGGTCCAACCTCCCTGCTCCAGCAGGGTCCTCCTAGAGCACATGGCACAGGATTGCCTCCAGACCATTCTTGAGTATCTCCAGTGAGGGAGAGTCCACAGCCTCTCTGGGCAGCCTGTTCAGTATAGCACAGTCACTTGCACAGTGAAGAAGTTCCTTTTCATTCTGGTGGAACTTAGGAACTGCATCATTTCTGCCCATTGCCTTGTCCTATTGCTAGGCACCACTGAGAAGAGCCTGGCTCCATCCTCTTGACACCCTTCCTGCGGATACTTACAGACATTAAGAGGTTCCCTCTCAGTCGTCTCTTTTGAGGCTGAACAGGCTCAGTTCCCTCAGCCTTTCCTCATAAGACGGATAGATACTCCAGTCCCTTAATCATCTTTGTTGCCCTCCACTGGACCCACTCCAGGAGCTTCGTGTCCCTCTTGTCCTGAGTAGCCCAGAATGGGACACAGCACTGCAGGTGAGGCCTCACCAGGGCTGAGCAGAGGGGCAGGATCACCTGCCCCAACCTGCTGGCAATGCTCTTCCTAATGCATCCCAGGATGCCATTGGCCTGCTTGGCCACATGATCACACTGCTGGCTCATGAACTTTCTATACACCAGAAGAATCTGAGATTCAAATAATGTAAGCCTGTGAGAACTAAATGATGACTGAGCATTTAGGCCTGCACTAGGGTGAGGATGTTTTTCTTGCTATGTACTACATCAACCCACTGTCTAATTACAATTACAGATTTTTTTATTTCAGACCCATTTGATGTACAACCAGATGTACACCAGAGGGTGTTTTAAAGTTTGGCTGAATGTACAATCCCATCATTTGGAGAGTGAGAAGATACGTTAATGTAAGATACGTTAATGTGGCCATTTAGATTGGGTCCTAGACTTCGAAATGGACAAAATCAAGATTAGTCAGCAGAATTTCTCAACTTAAATTCAGCATCTTAATCAAACCCATTGTTTGTAGGCAATTGATCTGCAAAGTTATCAGCAATTTTCCTGTTAGATTTCATGAGACAGTAAGGGACTAAGATATCCCAGGCATGACAGGATACATAACATCTTACGGTCAGACCCTTCAAAAATAATCTCTTCCTTATATATTTTCCTGCTGATGATTGGCAACAATGACTGTGAAAATATTTTTGAAGGGCCTTGATTAAAATCATATGCATTAAAATAAAAACTAAGTGTAAAATAAGAAGTGTAATCTTCCTATAATATGAAATTGGGAGAATCTAAGCCCCACAGAATAAGCATAAAGATACACAGTGATTGAACACCTTTCTCAGAGAAAAACCATTTACACGAGCAACATAGTTCTGCATTGAGTGCTGAATAAGAGCTCCGTAAAGCGTTCCAGGAAGTTCTTTGGGAATCTTAACAAGCATATATAGTATGCCTTGAAGGAGAAACTAACCCAGGCCATCTTGTGTCAAGCAGGCTGTAACCAACAGTGCCAAATCAGAGCAGAAGGAGAAAAAAACACATTTATGCTATAACAAATCTTAGCATCACGAAGCATGGTATTGTGTATTAACTTTCACTAGCCCTGTGGTTGAATTAAAATTGAAAGATCTTATGCCTAAACTGAAGAACTCCAATAGCATAACAGTCATTTACTGTTGAAATGAAATGCACAACTGGGAGAGGTCTGCTAACAAAATCTCCAACCAGTTCAGTATCTGGCAGACCAATGAAGCCTCTGAAGAGGGTAAACTCATTGAATCACATAGAGCAACAGTATGAATGCTTTATGCTTTTGACAAGATAATTAAAGCTTCAGAAAGAGAGAATTTTAAGCTGTTCAATCATACTCAGGACATACACACAAAAAGGAAAAGAGTATGTCGCACAACCAGACGTCACATATGAAGGAAAGTGTGGAAACCACTTTCATTTAATAGATATAATAGAAGAGAATACTTAGGTAGCAAATCCTTTTCAGAAACTTACTGTGCCCTTAAACAGAAAAACTATTTTCACAGCTTTCAAAAATGAGGAACATTAATTACACAATTCAGAAGATACTTCCAAGTCTGATGACCAGATGAGTCAAATTCAGCATATACGGGAATGACATTTTGCTGAATATACAGTATGGCTGATATTAAATCTCACACTGCTTTTGGACAATTTGGCCATAGGTGAGAATTGGAAATAAAAGAGGAGAAAAGGAAAGAACAGGTTAGTAATGCTGAAAAATCAACTAGTGACATCGCCATGTTCTTTGGTACGAAGTAAACCTGACTTCAATGTTTTGTCAATTTTAACTGAAAGTTTTTAATTAGAAAGGAACCCACAACCCTCCCTCCCAGCACCCATTCATATCGCGTTGACTAAAATAGTTCATGGAGCTACAGACACTTCTTCCCAGATCATCGACAGAATTCATAGCACTGAATAGCAGTTATCTTAATTTCTTTAGCCTTGTGTCATTTTTTTGTGTTAAGATCAATTTTTTTAAAAAAGCTTCATTTTTATTTTCACAGGCAGTGATACTCATTGAACAGTGTTTGCAAATATATTCTCTAGGTGTGTGCTGGGTAGCACCATAGCAGGGTAGAAATAGAACCCATATCCAACCACAGAGCTGCAAGCCTGTAGCATTAAGCAATATCCTTTAGTCTGCCTGCTTTTAAAAAAGTTTCCAAGCATTGAGTAATGTGGCTGTTCAGACCAAGATGGGGTCTGGAGGGAAAGAACCCCCCCACAAAACCCCCAATAAAAACTATTACAGACCCTTCATCATACAAATAATATGCACATGTAACCACCATTCATAGAATGGTGGTTGTTGGAAGGGACCTTAAAGATCATTTACTTCAATCTGCCTGCTGTGGGCAGGGACACCTTCCACTAGACAAGGTTAGTCAGAGCCCCATCCAGCCTGGTTTTGAACACCTCCAGGGACGGGGAGTCCACAGCTTCTCTGGGCAAGCTGTTCTAATGCCTCACCACCCTCACAGAAAAGAATTTCTTCCTTATATCTAATCTAAACCTACTCTCCTTCAGTTTAAGGCCATTTGCCCTTGTCATATTGCTACAAGCCCTCGTGAAAAGTCCCTCTCCAGCCTTCTTGTACTTACGTACTGGAAGGCCTAGTTAAACCACAGCTAGAAAAACACTTTACACAGTAGATTTCCTGGAGGTACTACAGAAGGTATGCCTTTGCTTGCATTAAAAGCTCTGATTTTCTCAAATGTATGCTGACCAGCTGCACTTGAAGCAGAAAAACAGGGCCTAAAAGCGTTACTCTGATGAACTAGCTTAGACTAAGCAGCAAATATAACTTGAGACTAAAGTATTACTCTCCTTAAAAGAGCTCTTTAGGAGTCAGGCAACTCATATCGCTACCTTAACACTTCTCTAAAGAGTTCTCCTTGTCAGTGTACTGTTTCTCTTGGGATTTTGCAGGATCTGTGATGAGTTTATGTTTGACAGCAAAAGCATTGGTCTGGAAAGGGTCTCTGTGAGGATTCCCTACTCTGAAGTCTGTTTTCCCCTCAGCCTCTACAGGTCCCATGTCTTCTTTTACCTACATATTCTACCATATGATTTCCACTTTCATATCTTTTGTTTACATGTCCTTGTACCCACCTGCTACATGCTGAATAACTCGAATACAAATATCTCAGTGCACTTAAGAAAACACAAGTGGAAATCTTTATTTTTAAAGCCTAAATTATCTTCTTTCCAGCTCTGTAAATGGGTGAGGCCTGGGGCTGGAGAGAAATCATTTAGGACTGATTCAAACCATATGAGATCTTACATGTTGGCAAATTCACCAATTACTGCCCATTCTGTTTCAGCTTACAAATACCAAAAATTTTATATCTATGCTAATTACAAGCAGTTTTTCATTTCCCAAGAACACTTATATTAACTGCTTAGGGAAACAAAATTACTTGTGATTACATTACAGGGTTACAACAGCTGACAAGAATTCAAGATGGGATTTATTTTTTGGTTAGGGAGGAGGGGGAGAAGACAACAGGCAGGAATTCTACTTTCCTATCACACTTTCTCAGGCAGACTTAGTAAAAAAATATGAAGCCAGATTTTGGCCACCAAAAGCTAGCATTTTCCCCACAATGCTCATCAAATATTTAAGTATCAAGGAAAAATCAGGAATTACACATGAGGACTTCATATCTAGTCTTTAGAGAATAAGTATTTTGCTGAAAGCTGCCAATTCAGTCTAAACTGAATTAGATTTTTCTCCCTACAATCTCTCTAAATTCAGAGATTGGTAATAGCATAATTTACACTAAATTTGCTGAGTGCTCTAGTCCTCATCTTGAGGCACATGCAGTCATGAAGTATATACATGAGACTTCAGATTCTTCAAGATGTGCTAGGCTTGGACTGGCTAGCAGACAATTAAATGCCTGCCAGACTAGCTGAGAATTTTAGATCAGAAAGAGGGGCTGCACTCCCCACATCACCCACATATTTGTATCTATTGCTTTAGACTACTGTCTGTTTACCAGCAACCCTGAATTTTGGATGCCAGAATAAAAGGGTCTAAACTAGTGCTGTGTAACACAGAGAAGGACAAGCAAAGGAGTCTGAAAGAAATGCAATCTAGAAGTTGAGAAACAGGAAGCTGAAAGCAGACCATCTTTTTCGGCTGCTATTTAAATTTTTTAAATCTTTGTGCAAATAATATGAATTTGAATCCTAATGCTCAAAGAGTACAGCATGGTAAAAGAGAAAACAAAAGAATTCTCACAGATGAGGCCCCAAGTCTGTCATCACTGATGTCTCACATCCCCGCCTCAAAGAACGCAGTAGTCACCAGATGCTGTATTGGCTCTGAGTTGCAGAATAGATTTCCATCCCACTGAAAATAAGAATTTCTGCCCTACACAGGGGAAGGGTGTACTTGCTGTTGAAGATATGCGCTAACCTTCTTAAAATACTTTTGATATGAAAATAAAACATTATTAGCTGCACAATTATAAGACAAGAAAAAACCCAAAGCAGTAGACAAGAACACAGGAGAATTTAAGAGAGTACAGCTGTAATGACATTTATTAAAAGACATGCAATAACAACTAGTTAGGAAAAGAGTTAGGTATAGGTACTAAATAATCAGAAAACACACTAACCTAAACAAACAGAATATATTACAGAATAACCAAATTCACCATGCACTACACAGTCCCAAAATAGGTTTCTTTAATACATCTTGTATCTTTCAGTTTTAAGTCATCTCAACAGACAGGGAATACTTTTCAAGCAATGCCATAAGATACTTTACAAATGAAAGCTGTTGCTTATTAAAATATACAGACAATCTTTTTTATATAAAAACATTTTACATTTCCATTTGTTCCCCCAAACACTTTTTTTGCCAGGTTAAAAAAAAAACAAACCAAAACATGATGTTACAAATATTTACAGTATTTTCTTGTGTTAGATGAACATTTTTATAAACTGAAAGGGAACACTTATGAACAGTTCATGTAAAATGAGGGAATGACAGCAATTCTTAGACATGTTTCTGTGTCTTGAATACAGTACTAACAGTAGTCCATTAACCTTTTGCCTTATCTCACACCATTTGGTTCACATTACAATCTCATTTTCCATTGTTTCAATCACCAAGAGAAGTTTCAAATAAAGTCCACTTGGCATTGGGTCTTTCCATCAGAAAGGAGTGTGAGAGAAAACAGGTTTTTCACATGTCTCAGTAAAACTAGAACAGTCTTTGGTCAGAGAAGTGAAATGACATTCTGATGCAAGAATCTGCTTGGTTAACAACCTTTGTCTTGTGTTGCTGCAGTTCTAGGGTGAACTTTTGCAGTAAGTGTAAAACATATTCAAAATTAATTGGAAAGTGCTTAGAATGAAGTTTATGCATGGTAGCTTCCCACTCATAAATATTGTAGAGTTTCTGAGACCCGAGAAACTGCTTACAGTGAAGACATTAGTCTGCCAAAGTAAAACCTTTCTTCATTTAGACCTTCAACTACTTCTTTTCTTTGGGACTGCTCCAGGTACCTGTTATTATTACTTAAAGTTAGAAATACATGGGTTATGCTTGGATTCCTGCATATTGCAGTACAAAAGAAAAAACTGCAATGGAAAAGGCAGGGGGATAATTAAATCTGTTTGAAACAGCTGTAATTCACTTCATGTATAGTCAGTGGACAACAATAATTTCTAACAATATAAATATACAATTTCCAGAGGGGAAAATATATTTATTATAATTAAGACAGCAACAGATATGAAAAACCCTACATATAAAACTTCTGAAGGCACAAAAACTTTGGTACAATTTTGTTTCTGTATCACATCCCCTGGTAATAAAACCCTGAAGTTAAGTACCTCAGAAATTTTCCACTCTAACTGTTAGTATTTGCTTTAAAAAGAGCAGGCAAACAGTCTTGTATATAGCAAACAAAACCTCAGAAGATAAAGGTAATTTAAAGAAAAAAATTCTGTGCAATCTGACCAGCATCCTTTTAGCACAACAGCAACAAAACTAAGTCTGGTAGTTCTGATATACTTAACAACATACCACGGCCAAAGGTTAAGGCAAAACAATGCTTTTTGTAAGCAGCTGACCTCTCATTTGAAAAACAGAAGTATAAGCTATAGCAGCATAAAATGACAAGTAGTAGGTCTACATCCCTTATAAAAGAAGAACTTATCACTTTCCTACTGACATGAATCAGAGGAGAGCAAGATAACTGATCACACAAACCTCACTGGCAGTATTATCAACAAACACTAATAGATTTCCTGGCATACAAACACAAGTTTGCTGTCTGTAATCAAAAAATGTCACTTATAGGCAAATCTCCATAGATAAATGGAATATCTTCAGCATAAGAAGGATCTCAATCTATCAGTACACAACAACAGAGCAACTGAGAACCAGCAGACAAGGCAACTGACTTAAATTATCAAAGTTTACGAAATTTGTTCAGATATTTACAGACTTCTGAAGAAATTCAAAGAAGCAGAAGTTTTACCATTATACAACAAACCAAGGATCATTTGAAAAGGCACTTAGCTGCTCCTGGGTTGTTAAAAAGGCCCTATTACACTTTGAACTAAGTGTGCATCCATCAAAAAAAATGGAATCAGAGGTAACCCAGAGTTTATTTGTGACCATGACATAAACAAAGGCACAGTCATAGAATCACAGAATATGTTGATTTGGAAGGGACCCACAAGGATCATCAAGTCCAACTCCTGGCTCTTCACAGGACACCCCAAGAGTCACACCATGTGCCTGAGAGCACTGTCCACGTTCTTCTCAAACTCTTTCAGGTTTGGTGCTGTGATCATTTCCCTGGGGAGTAAGAACTCTACAATTTCCAGTACCTACATCAGCAATTTCCAGTACCTACTAGTGTTTTAGAGTACAAATTCCAGGTTACGCTGTGCACATTATCAGGTACTTCACAAATGATTTAAACAGAAATTAATAATACATGTTAAAGAAATTATAAACCTATCTTTAACAACTCAAGGCTACAGTAAAGAGAAGATGAAGCCAGAATCTTCTTGGGAGTTATAAAGTTAACAAGTTAAATGGCAACAGACCTATATAGGATGCAGTATGTTTAAAGTCTAACTACATATTAGGGAAACAAATTCACAGTAAGGACTGCCAAACACAGGAACAAAGAATTTGTGAAAACTCCATTTTTGGAAACACTGAAAATTTACATGGACAATTCTCTGAGCAACTGATCAAAGTTGTCCGTAATCTGAGTAACAGGTAGGATTAAGGCCTCTAGAGGTTCCTTTCCATCCTACATCACTGTAAGAATCTGTAGAATAATATCATTCTTTCCCAATTCCTGCTCTTTTCACAGATATCAAGGGATTTGCTAAAATATGCTTTAGACAACTAAGAACTGAGATGCAACTATGCTTTTACAGCCAGGCACTAATGAGTCAAGCACAAAACATAAGAATTATTCCTTTTGCCACAATCCTTCAGTAACAGTGCATTTTGATAAAGAAGGGGTTATGTTTGTGCTTTTAATTATTCAAGGCAGACTATCTCATGAGAAAAACTAGCCTTAACTAATGCCTTCATTCTGCTAAGCAAACATTAAGATGTACAGTTAGCTTTGAAGGTTGTCTGCACATCTTGTAAAAGCAGATCTCCCTAACAGGCAGCATCTTTAAGACATACACAAATCTGAAAGTAAGTTGACAAGAATAAATCTGTTGCAGAAATAGAAAAAGAGGAATCAAAAAAGATACACAACAGTTGTGCCACAAAACCAAAAAGGAAACATCATAAATATCCCCACTCAGATTTTTCTTAAATTAAAAAAAATGTAAGTCTCTGCAGGTAGTTTTTTCATCAATCCTCACAGTCAAAGGAAAGCTGTTTGAAAGGGCCAGCTGAATCTAGTCAATCTACAAATGGTTCTGGGATTGGTGCCCAGTTTGACTTGGACCATGGGACTTGCTTTGAGAAACTGGGTCTACTGGGGGCTGATGGATCCATCTGTCAGAGAAAGGGAAGAGCAACTTCAGTCACAGGCTTACCAAGCTAGTGAGGAGAGCTTTAAACTAAAGGTGCCAGAGGGAGGGGAACCTCAGCCCATCCCAGTCCTACCAGTTTGATACCAGCAATAGATGCCCAGAGCCTGAAGAGGGATCACAGGTCAGCAGGAAAGCACCTGAAGAGCAACAAAAAGGAATTCTAGCCAATAAGTCGGCTTCATTGGGGTCCCAACTTCAAGGCAATAGCACATAAGATGGGGAATAAGGAAGAGAAGTTAGAGATGTGTGCATGGATGCAGGGCTATGAGGAGATGTGCTGTGCTGGATCTTGTTCTCCCAACAAGGAGGGAAATGTGAACGTCAAGGGCAGCCTGGACTACAAGGATCATGAAATGGTGGGGTTCAAGATTCTTAGGACAGCAAGGAGGGTGTGCAGCAAGCTCACTTCCCTGGACTCCAGGCCTCTTCAGGGATCTGGCTGGTAGAGTGCCAT
This sequence comes from Neopelma chrysocephalum, assembly GCF_003984885.1. Classification (NCBI taxonomy): domain Eukaryota; kingdom Metazoa; phylum Chordata; class Aves; order Passeriformes; family Pipridae; genus Neopelma; species Neopelma chrysocephalum. Next base: position 648,728 of record NW_020925316.1, on the reverse strand, counting down.
GGGATAAAGCACTGGAGGGAAGAGAGGCCCAAGAAAGCTGGTTGATATTCAAAGATCACCTCCACAGAGCCCTGGAGTGATGCATCCCAACAAAGAGGAAGTCAGGCAAAAACATGAGGATGGTGTTAGGCGAACAAGGAGCTCCCAGACAAACTCAAATGCAAAAAGGAAGCCTACAGAGGGTGGAAGAAATTACATGTAGCCTGGAAGGAAAATGGAGTGATTGTCCAATGAGCCAAATTCTATAAAAGCTAAAGCTTCCCTAGAAAAGGGGAAATATAGCCCACAGTTTTAAAAAGAGAAATAAGGAAGATCCAGGGAACTACAGGTCGTTGAGTCTCACCTCGGTTTCCAGCAAGATTATGAAGTAGATCTTCCTGGAAACTTTGCTAAGGCACATGGAAAAAAAGGAAGTGTTGGTGACAGTGAGCATAGCTTCACTAAAGATAAATCATGCCTGACAGGTTTTGTGGCCTTCTACAACAGGATTACAGCAGTGGTGGATAAGGGAAGAGCAACAGATGTCCTTTACTTGGACTTGTGCAAAGCATCTGACTGTCCCATACAACATCCTTGTCTCTAAGCCACAGAGACATGGATTTGATGGGTGGACCATTAGGTGCATAAGGAAGTGGTTGGATGGTCACACTCAAAGAGTTGTGGTCAGAGGCTCAATGTCCGGGTGGAGACCAGAGACAAGCAGTATTCCACCAAGGTCAGTATTGATACTGGACCTGCTTAGCACATTTTTTGGTGACAAAGACAGTGGGATTGAATGCACCCTCAGCAAGTTTGCTGACACCACCAGCTGTGTGGTACAGTCAACACACTGGAAGGAAGGGATATTATCCAGAGGGACCTGGACAGATGGAGAGGTGGGCCTATAAGAGCCTCATAAGAATCAACCAAACCATTCTATGATTATATGAAACCCAAAAGATAACATGTATATTATTCCTAAGCCAACTGAACTTTCCAGTACATAGTACCTTCTACATATTTACATAGCTGCATTGTACAGCACTTCTCCTAGTTACACATGTACAGTCAGCATTGTATCTACTGTCAATAGCACACTTCTGTTGTGGTATGGAGGTCTTGTACCATCTTTATAAGATTGGCTGCTACTGTTGAGGAATCCATTCAGTGCAGGTAGCTCAGGGGTGCAGTGGAACTGTAGGTTGAGCTCTGAGTGGTGGGAGCCTGAGGCAAGAGGCCGTGAACGGCCAACTCTTTGCACAACAAAGGGCCCAGGGAGCTGTGGCCCAGCCAAGGGACCAGACACTCAAGGACACAGAGACACAGCAGGAGCCAAGGACCCCCAGACTTTTGTGCCCTTAGACTGTGAGGGTATAAAAGCCCAGGGTTCCTTTGTTCAAGGTCCCTCCTCGGAGACACCAGCTCAAGATGTTATTGTTATTGCACCAAAATTAAATTATTTTAAGTATCAAGATATCAAACTCTGCCATGGGAAACATTGGGTTAAGTCAGTCAGGAAACCTGGTCTGCCTGTGGGGGATCCCTATATGGGATGTATAGCTGGGAAGGGTCTTCAATCCCAGGTTGGGAAGATCAAGTGTGACTGCCTGAGTGGTTCCTGAATGGTCAGACAGGGAAGTTTCTTTAACACTACATCTCTAACCAACATGCATTAAAGGAAAGCAAGCTAGAGTATCTGGCTGATTTTGCAAAAATAATTCAGAGAAAAAATTTGAAAAAGTGTACTACAGAATACTCACATCATGGTAGAAACATAGCCTTTCTTCTAGAAAGATAAAGTCATACAATTCATAAAAGTTAATGAAAAAAACAACAAGAATGAGTGGCAAAACATTACAGCCGAAAAATTCTTAAATAGTTAAAAGTACATAAATGCTATGTGTAGTGGGTTTCTGTGGGTGGGTTTTGGTAGCAGGGGCTACAGGGGTGGCTTCTGTTGGAAGCTGCTAGAAGCTTCCCCTGTCTGGTGGAGCCAGTGCCAGCTGGCTCCAGGACAGACTTCCTGCCACTGGCCAAGGCAGAGCCAATCAGGAGTAACAGTAATGCCTCTGTGATAACATATTTAAGAACAGAAGGTATTGCACAGAAAGAATTCCAGCCAAGGAAGAGCAGAGTGAGAACATGGGAACGACGAGGTAGACACCAAGGTCAGTGGAGAAGAGGGGGCAGGAGGTGCTTCAGGTGCCAGAGCTGAGGCCCTGCAGCCCGTGGTGCAGACCAGGGTGGAGCAGGTGTGCCCCTGCAGCCCATGGAGGAGCCCATGCTGGAGCACGTGGGTGCATGAAGGAGGCTGTGACTCCGAGGGAGGCCCAAGATGGAGCAGGGTCCTGCCAGAGAGAAAGATCCTGCAGCCCGTGGAGAGGGAAGCCCACGCTGGAGCAGGTTTTTCCCGGGCAGGACTTGTGGTCCCTGTGGGGGACCCACATCAGTACAGCTCATTCATGAAGGACTGTACCCCAGGGAGGAGTGACCCATGGGACAGCAGTTTGGGAAGAACTGCTGCCCAAGAGGTCCATCAAGGACTGTCTCCCGTGGGAGGGACCCCACAGGAGCAGGGGAAGGACTCCTCTCTCTGAGCAGTGGCAGAAACAACAACTGACCATAACCCCCATTCCCCATCCCCCCGCTGGGGGAAAACATGGAAGGCAGGAGGGGTGGGGGGAAGGTGTTTTTAAGATTGTTTTTTTTCTCACTCTTTGGCTCTGATCCTGTTAGTAATACATTTAAGTAATATCCCCACTTTGAGTCTGTTTTGCCAGTGAAGGTAATCAGTAACTGACCTCTCCCAGCTGTTATCTCGGCTCATGAATCCTTAGCTAGTTTTTTAGCTCTCTCTCCTCTGTCCAGTTGCAGAGGGAGAGAGTGGCTTTAGTGGGTACCTGGAATCTGGCCAGGGTCAACCCACTATACTATGAAAGAAATACCTCTTTAAAATGTGGTAAAATTAAATTTACTTAAAACTAATTTATTTAAAAGGAAATTCTAGAAAGACAAATATCTTAAAGTGAAAGTTAACTTTCCAAAATATGATCAGAAGTCAGTAATATTCATCTGTACATTCAAGACCAAACCTAACTGCATCTCAGCTTGTTCCCCAAAGAGAAATCAACAATCAGTATCAAATATTTTTTCATACTTACAAAGGAAAGAATGATAGCATTCTATTACTTGAAGTTCAATACTGAGATGAAGAGGGTGATGAATTATTCTACAAGCAGCTGGTGGAGGTTTCAAAATCACCAGCCCTTATTCTTGGGGGTGACTTCAACCTGTTGCATGTCTGCTGGGAACTCAACACAGCAGAGGAGTGGCAGTCTAGGAGATTCCTAGAGTGTATGGAGGATAACTTCCTGTTGCAGCTGATAAATGAACCTACCAGGGTGGAGCCCTGCTAGACCTGCTGTTTACAAACAGAGAAGGGCTGGTGGGAGATGTGGTGGTCAGAGGCTGTCTGGAGCACAGTGACCACATAATGATAGAGTTTTCAATTCTTGGTGAAGTAAGGAAGGATGTCAACAAAACCTCTGCCCTGGACTTCTGGAGGACAGACTTCGGCCCATTCAGGAGGCTGGTTTGGAAGGTAACTTGGGAAACAGCCCTTAAAAACAAAAGGGGTCCAGGAAGGCTAGACATGCTTCAAGAAAGAAATCTTGAAGGCGCAGAAGCAAGGCTGTCCCTATGTGCCCAAAGGTGAACCAGTGAGAAGGACGACCGCCCTGGCTGAACAGGGAGATTTTGCAGGAAATTAGGGGAAAAAAGAGAGTCTATCACCTTTGGAAAAAAGGGCAGGCAACTCATGAAGTGTTTAGGAATGTAGTTATGTCATGCAGAAAGAAAATTAGAGAGGCAAAAGCACAATTTGAATGTAATCTGGCCACTTCTGTTAAGGACAACAAAAAGTGTTTTTATAAATGCATCAACAGCAAAAGGACGGGCAACGAGAACCTCCATTCTTTGTTGGACACGGAGGGAAACATAGTTACCAAAGACTAGTTAGGCTGCACCTTGACTACTATGTCCAGTTCTGGGCCCCTCAGTTCAGGAAGGATACTGAAGTGCTGGAAAGTGTCCAAAGAAGAGCAACGAGGCTGGTGAAGGGACTGGAGCACAGGCCCCGTGAGGAGAGGCTGAGGGAGCTGGGGATGTTCAGCCTGGAGGAGGCTCAGGGGAGATCTCATCACTCTCTACAACTACCTGAAAGGAGACTGGAGCAAGGTGAGGGTCGATCTCTTCTCCCAGGCAACTAGCAGCCGAACAAGGGAGCACAGTCTTAATCTGTGCCAGGGGAGGTTTAGGTTAGACATTAGAAAGAAATTCTTTACAGAAAGAGTGATCAGACACTGGAATGGGCTGCCCAGAGAGGTGGTGGAGTCACCGTCCCTGGAGGTGTTTAAGAAGAGACTGGATGTAGCACCTAGTGCCATGGTCTAGTTGACAGGGTGGTGTTGGGTCAAACCTGGTTGATTCTGTGAAAAAAGATGCAGACACCCAAAAGAGAATATTGTAATACAGCCAATGCCTCTCAAAAAATAAGATAAAGTCCAGAAATTGAAGTAAATTTCCTGTTTGGCCTTTCTATATAGGTTTGTTTGGGGTTTTTAGTGTATTTTTTCTGGATGTGAATTTTTTTCCAGCAAAGAACTGTCATCAGACAACTGCAACTAGGTAAATTCAAAGAATCACCTATGTTACTACATAGTTAGTTCAACCTCATTCCCACCTATATCCAATCTCTATAAAAAAGCACAAGAAACTAGAATTCAGAGAATTACCTAATGAAAAAAATATATCTTGAAGTATCAAGGAAAACATTTTCAAAAAGAAGAGAATTATCACAAAGCCCACAATATTTTTTCAAGATACTTCAGATAACACTCTAAGCTATTGTATAATACACACATATAAGGCACATAATAAGAAATAAGGTAAATACACAGTTATTTAAGTATTAGACATTAGTGGTAAAAAAACCTCTTAAAGGTCTTTTTTTTTCTGCCCCCAAAGATGACCTTAGCAAAAATAACTTCTTTAAAACCTGTCAAACCATCACAGACCTGAATAGTTTCCGTAAAATTGTAAACAATTATTTAGAGAAATGCAAAAATTTATTTTAAATCACAACTATTTTCTTGTTTTATACTCTCCAAAGTACTATCACACATCACTTCATAGTAAAAATAGGACATCAAACTTCCATCCCATGGTTAAATCAACCTAAATCTCTGATCCCACATCTTGAAGAAACTTGTGAAATATCTTTTATTCCACAGAGAAAAGGCACTGCCTTTCCTCTAATAATTTTATCTGTAGGAACAGCACAGACTTCTTACTTTTATAAACAAGTTATTGTAGGAGTCGGGTTTCAGGAAGAATGCTGAATGAGGCATCCTGGGAAATAAAGTCCAAATATACTCCCATGCACATGGGTAATGAGGTACCCCTGGTGATTGGTCAGGGGAGTCACGTGTTACTTTGAACTCCCATATATAAGGTGTTGTTTCATTTGCATAAAGAGGATTTGGCTCTGAACCCCCAAACAGTTAGCCAGGTTGGTGTAATTTATTTACATATTATATTAATATGCCACAAGTTATTTGTAAAGATTTGCCAAAGTATAAATCCACACCCTGGTAACATAAATACTATTTAGAGGATACTCACAGTCACTGCTTGCTTTTCTTCAAGAAACCCGAGCGCTACTTCACATTCAAATTAGTGTTTAATCTTCGAAGAGTATATTTATCATTTTGTTAACAATACTCTTTGTTTGGTGTATTGTAAAAGCATTCTAAAATGTTTTCTACAGCTGATTTAGAATAAAAACCTAAAGGATGTTCTCAAAATATAATTTTAAGTAGGAAATTTGATAAATATTGTTGCTAGAGCTATTTCACAGAAGAATCTTTCTATGGATCACATACTTGCAGCTAGAATCAAAAAATTCAGAATCATCACCTAATTTTTTGTGTATGAATGAGCTTCTTCTTTTAAGAGACAGAGCTGGTCTCAGCTTTCTCAGTCTCTATTTGAAGATTTTACTACATTAAAAGGAAAGTGCACAGAAAATTCAGATTGTAGATTTTGAGAAGGAAACTCGGAGATGCTGGTTTTCTCCAAAGTCATGATTGTGAAGCTCAATGAGAGCGTGAACTGCTTCTTCCACAGAGCCCAGTTGGATAAGACCCATTTTGCAATCTTTCCTGAAGTACAATAAAAACCATTATTACTCTTCACCAAATTTTCACTAACCAACACAGAAGAGTCACATATGTGGTTGTTTTCAGTCATATCACACACACTGAACACTTGCACAGCAAAAGAGTCAGAACTAGTTATGCACCTGCTAAAATGCAAAGATAACAAAACTATATAAATTTTGCAAAAATGGCCATGCCATTCTTTCATAACACTAGACTTCAAAAAACTGGGTCAAAATAAGGCTTGAAGGCCTCTAGGAAACACTTGTATTGTCCATATAGATGGGATTATTCTAGCAGGTATGATTGCGCTAAAATAATGCTACCAAGTAACCTTAATCAGCAGAGACATTATCATCTTCTATATGACATTTCACACACACACAGCTTGCATTTTTTAAGGAAGCGAGCATTTACATTTCTTAAACTTACTTTACTTTGAACATATATGGAATTTGTCCAAAGGCTGCATATTTTTTATTTAATTATGATAACGTAGCGTCTCATTTAAAATTTTAAGATTAAAATTTTCATTAAAATTGTCATAGGTGTACTGCTTTTGCCTATAGGTATACGTACATGGAATTCTGCCTATAGTTATAAATACATGGAATGTCACAGAAAAGCAATAGCCATCTTCCAGGATGAAAGCTTGCTCAGCAATTTTACAAGAGAACTTACTGGAAAAATTTGAAGGCTTTCACAGTAGATCCTTTACTTGCAAAAAGGTTCTTCAAATCATCAACAGTAACAGAAGGCCTAATTGAAAAAAAAACACAAAAAACGAACAAAACCAAAACAAGCCCCCCTCAACTTGTAGAAGAGCACAGAGTTCTATAATAATATCGAGATATCAGTCTTGGCTTCTAAATTAAATTTGAACTATCTCCACCAACTCAAACCTTGTCAACACTTCAGCCCAAACAACTTGGATTTGTGCTACAAAATTATTTCAGCTACACTCTACTGCTTTTCATCCAACCCCTTTCTTTCTCAGTTAAATTCAGATTGCATAAAATTCTCCTAAGATCTTAATCAGTACCTTCATGAATACATTTCATCTTGAAATTTGAATGACTGTGCTTCATGTATTTTCAGTTCTGAAGCTTTTTATTTTATTCAAAAAGCCATTTTCTAAGTGTCTTATAATTTCCTTTGTTACTTGGACATAATTCCATAGCTTCCTCCTTTCCCTCCCTGCACAGCTGCCAAACAATAGAAGCCTGTAAAACCTTATGTTTGGCTGCTACTCCACACATTATTGACAAAATTCTAGATTTAAAAAAAAAAAAAGATTGTTTCAGTCTTAAAGAACACCATTATTAACACCTTTTTTTTTTTTTACAACTTCTGCTCTATGTAAGAGGTCTGAATTCTGTAGAAATTGCTCTTTTAGAAGTGGAAGAATTATTCAAAAATGTATCTATATTAAGTAACAATGTCAATGACAAATTTGTTGTCATGTAATTCCAGTACATAATCTCAAAACACATCTTTAATCTTTGTGAAAATTTGTAACGCAGAACTTAATAGGTAAAAGAACAAAAGCATACTCAAGAAAATGTAAACTGATTAAAACTCATAAAGAAGATCATTCAAACAGTTCTCCTCATTGCTAATGATAAAAAAAGGGACAGTTAAAGGATTCACTTATGGTTAGTTATACAGCAGAATGACCCACAGCAGAATGAAGGCCAAGGGAATGTAAAGCTTATGTCAGACTTTGTAACTTAAGGACACAACCTAAAAAACACCTCTTCAAGAAAATCACACATGTAGATACTCACGGGATGTTGGAGAGATGCAGGGTGGCAGATGGAGGAAAAATATTTTGGGAGTTCTTAGAGCCAGGATTCTTAAAGCGATGTAAAGGGCTATTGCTGTAGTCCTTTGTCAGACCTTTGTCCTCTTGCCCTTCACGAGGAAGTTGAATTGTCTGATATTTTGAAAGAGTAGTATGCATGACCCTTCCATAAAGCCTCTGTCCATTCAAGTGGTTGATAGCTAACCAGTGGAAATTTAATTTGAACAGGAATAAATGGAGGGGAAGAAAAGACGATTCTTTAAATACTAATATTGTTTTCTACTCAGTGCCAGATTTCACATTCTAAATTTAAACTGGAACTTGCATGTCTACCAGGTGGGCTATGCCACAACATTATATTTAAAACAAGTACAAGGATGTAATATAATCTCCAGTCTAAATGCAACAAAAATGCAAAACATCATTTCAATAAAGAACAGTTGATTATTATTAAATAGCTAGATATAAGATGAACTACAGGAAAGTTATATCATGTATTATTAAGACAAACTACAGGAAAATTGTATGATTTTTTATTCTAACATTTACTAGATTGAGATTCACAGGAACTTAGTTTTTAAACCACCAAAAGTATTATCAACATAAGTAAGGAAAAGTTTGTATGTAGTAATGCAGCACAATGATGGATTTAATTTGTTTATGCTTGTCACTGACAGAGGGCAAATTCTTCCTTTATATTATGCTCATGCTAGTTTGAAGCGTAACTGTGCCTTAAAAGTCAATACCTAATTGAGCCTGGTTTGCATCTGCCATCTGAACCAAAGCAATTCCTCTTTTCTTAAACATAATCTTCACACGATGCACATTACCATATACACCTGTGGAAATACAGAAAGGAAATCTTTTCATAGCAGTACTACAAGCAGCAGAAGGGCAAGTCTGTTTCTTTTGATTAACATTAGATTTACAAAGAATAATCATCTCATTCAACAGCTTGGTTAGAATATTAGTATGAAGGACAGTTTTAAAGTTTGTGTATTATTTTCTGAGGCTCCAAAACAGAGGAAAACCCCCAGGATCTTAGTCATAAAACTGCATGTTTATGTTCAGCTTTTAATCAGTGCAATAGTTGTCAAAGTCCCCTTAACAGAGGCTTATTAAAATACTAGTATGCCAAACATTGTCCCCTACAATTAATGTACGATCCAATTCTGTACAGCATTTCCTCTGATGCAATATTTGTTTTTTCCTCTTACTTTGTCTTCCCATTTTTGTAGTAAACAAACTAGACCACACACTGAAATTCATCTGACACTGTAAATCTTTTGCCTTTTTTGGTATCTGTGGCCTCTAACTCCTGACTCAAATTACTGTAATTTTAAAACCAGTGTATTCTCTTGTGCATTTTTTGGACATGGACAAAACAATGAAGCTTGAATTAACCAGCAGGTGTCAGATAAATAAAAAGAATGCTAGCCCTGTGGTTTCTCAAGGGATATTTGACATTATCTTACCAAATAGGATGAAAAGTCCATATGGTGTGATGGCCTGTTTAAATGATAAAATGAGTATATTATTTCTAAAGCCATGCAAATAAAGACATCTATTCCATAAGTGTATGGTAAACAAAAAGAATGGAAGAAATACTGCACACCAATACATAAACCTGTCTCTCCAAAAGGCATTCCCTGCAATAACTACAGTGTATGGCACTCTTGTTAGTATATATTTGCAATGCACATGTCAAATATTTAAACAAGCTAACACTTCAGCTCATGCATATTCGTCACTCAAGACTCAGTCTGTCATGCTGCAGAAGTTATTAATATTTTAAGTAGCTTCATTATTTGAACTTATTCTTTCTAAGCTAGCAGCTCATTCCCTGAAAAAATGAAAGACATTTGCTAAACTAAAAATAGGAAAGAACATTCAAGAACTCCTTTGTATTTTGTAAACAGCAGACGACACCTATGAAACCAAACCTACTTTGGCTTCAAAATGTGCTTGCTTTGTCTTCAATTTTGTCTCCATTCCTTTACGTGATGACTGTGACATTCTAAAGTGATCTACATACAATTTAACTGTTTATATATGAAGCTTATAGAAAGTGGTATTTAAATTGTGTTTGAACAGAAGTTGTTCAATTTAATTCTTGTATGCCAAGCACCAAAGAAGATCATTTACACCCTAATGCAACCAAAATTTATTCAATTGAGCAAAGGTTTTGCCAGTATTAAAAATACCTGGGTATCAGAAGCACTACTCATACCCTCTAGCCCTATTCCTTCTCATCTCACAACACTTGAAATGTGTAACAAAATATCTGAATTTTTCAAAAACAGAAGATACTGCAGCCTAAGAGCAAGCCCATACCCATTTATCGTTAGCATTTAGTAATAGAGAACAATTACTATCAATGTGAAATTTAAATTCATCAAGAGTTTATCTTTCTGGCCTAAATATTTTAATTCAACATGGAGGGGTGTTTTTAAGAAATTTCTTATCCAAATAAGACCTCAATATTTCTACTAAAAAAAAAAAAAGTGTTTGGAAGACAAAGCCAGGTAATTTAAGAGTCACAAGGAAATGTTCAAGTGCACACTAAAACCCTGCAACAGGGAGAAATACAAATTGAAATAAGGTCAATAAGATTTTCTGTACATAGAAAAAGAAGTGACAGGGCTCAGACAACCACTACTGAAGGACAAGTGTTACACAGTTGCCACAAAATATATTTCCAACTATTAATGCTGTTGTACATACTTATTTCAGATCTTTTAAGAAGTTGAGCATTATTTAATGCATTGATACTGTAACATGCATTACATCACAACGTTCTGCATGACTCCTTAGATGTGGTTAGGATTACGTAAAGGAGCAATGTCCTAAAAATAGCTCTGACCTATGTTTAACATATGCTTATTCTTAAGAAGCACACTCTTTTAAGATTCAGAGAATCATCTTGAATATTCAGCTGCAAAAAGCATATCCACAGCCATCATCAGAAACTCACTGATAGGATATATTGACAAATCAAAGAAAAAGTGACTTGTCTTACAGCCCTATCTGCAGCTGTTTCTTTTGATGCTTACCGTGGAATTCGGCTGTTAGTACAAAAACAGAAACAAAACAATTACTTAAAGAAACTGGTCAACAGATTTTTAAACCTCAGAATATGAAGGTAACTTCCATTTTGCCATCACTCCTAATTTTAACAGTTTTATGGTTAAGTAAATGTATTGAGTGTGTAAAAAAAGAATTTCACATTGCTGCAACAGGGCTGCTTATCAACAATCAAGTAGAATTGTATTTTAAGTTATGGCCTTGGTAGAGCTTGATTTTTGTTTTGGTTTTTTTTTTTTTTAAAGATGTACATGGCTTTTAATTAAGCACAGATCAGTTTGTAATATTTGACTAACAGGAGTAAGATTATGGAATAGCCTATGTCACTTCCACTATAAAAATAACTTTCCAAGTTGTCCTTGGTAATTTTACTGTCAACATATGAAAAAAAACAAAACCTGTGTGGTATTATGAAAAGTGAACATGTGTATATATTCACTTTTAAAAACAGATGTACGGTGATGTCAATAGCAAAGCATACCTGCGTGCTTCCTCTCCAACCTGGGAAAAGTTGCAAAACTAGAAAGACTATCCACGTTTAGAAAGCTACTTGATTTAGCATGCTTTCACCTCCTTTTCTCTTCCCTCCTTTTTTTCTAACTCCTTGTTTTTTAATAAATGAAAAATTCTTTGCCCTCTTTACAGATAAAGCAGCACATAGATAGCTGGAGTTTTTCAACCTCATCAATATTACAAACTACCTCAAACAAGTATAGAGCTGTCCTGTTTTTTATATTATGAGCATAGAGAATTTCTCTTATTCCTTCAGCTAACATCCATTTCCGAGAAGGATTCTGGCTGTTGGTACAAGGTGATACTTGCATCAGTTCCACCAATCAAACTTACTTCAGGGTTGAGGTTGCTGACTAGTAAAACGGAATTTCCTGGAATACCAGTAACACCAGGAATCTGTCCAGACACTGCTGACGGGGTGACTGCGAGAGAACCAAGTGCTCCAGGAACAGCTGGAACTGAAAGACCTGGAAGAGTATAAAAAGCATCACTTGACATCTCAAAGTGGAAGAGAAAGAAGACAAAACCAGGTTATGTTTGGCAAAAACATCAATATTCAATTTAAAAATGCTTTTAAGGAATTTAGTTATTAGTAGTACCTGACCAATAAAGCAGGAAGTGCTTCCCTTTCAGAGATGAAGAAATATTCAGCTACACAAACAGACCCAAACAAAAGGGGACATAAATTTCAGTTCAAGAAAGAAGAAAAATAATTCAGCACAAAAGTTTATCCTGTGTTAGAAAGGAAAAGATCACTCAGTCTAAAAAACTATTTATTTCTCACTTTCTAGCCAGGAAAGGGGAGACTTCCTGTATTTGCATTGAATGTCATTGAAGTCTGATGATTCTTAGAAAAACAGATGCCTAATTTCTTCTCTTGCAGGTAATATTTATCATGGCATTTAATTTCTTATTAAACTATAAACTACATCAGTAATGTTTCTTATTACAGAAAATAATTTTACTGAGTTATATGAGAAAGAGAATCAGAATTACTTAAAGAGATATTGTGTTCTGATTGCTATATCTGAAAACAGTTTGCTTTAGACAGGTGTATTCAGGTAGCCCAGTAGCCATAACTACAAATACCACATTTTTAGAAAATACAAACTTACCAGCACCTTGAGGAAAGCCCAAGGGTTGGGCAAATCCAGCAGTCCCTGGATATGGTGGGAATATCGTATTTTGAGTGGCTAAAGAGAGCAGACACATCTAATTAAAAGAGATTTTAAAAGTTTTGGAAAACAGAAGAGGTTTCAAGACTCAGCATCAACTGCTATTCTGACTTTGTCTGTCATTACACATCTTATAAAATGTTTGCGTTAAAATTGTTCATTGAAATCCAAGATTCTATGTCCTACAAAGACAATTTTCAGCCACTTTTGAAGCCAAATATTCTGGTCAGCCTCAATGTCCCTCTCCAAAATGAAGTTAGGGCAAGTCTGAATAGGAAAGCACAGCATAGACTAGTTTCAATAAAGTTAATATGTCTCTGGTGTTCAACAGTTTTTATTCACACGATGCACATGCATTCTAGAAATTGCTGGAAGTAAATATAGTCAAAGATGTTTTGCAATGATAAGATAAAACTATTTCCTTGATATTTCTAAAATGAGTATAAGCTAAACAAGACAAACAACAACAACTAATCTGAGATTCTGAATTTTACTAGCTGCTGAGATGCATAAAGTATATGTATTTTGCTTTTTAAAGAGATGTACTTTCCCAGTTGGCATAACTTCATAAATAACCAGCGGTTTTTATGGTTCCTCTGGAAATCACAAGCATGAAACAGTTTTGGAATAGCAACATACGGACAGTCTCAGCCTCACAGACGGCTCAGTGATTTCCACATTAGTATGTGGAGTTAAATGCTACCCAAGGCAGCAGAAAAATTTGTGTTCAGGCAATTAGGTACAAGCCTGAGTTGTGGATTCTTTCATGTTAGCAAACACCACATATTTTTTCTCTAAAATCGGACATGTATAGTCAAGAAATACATCCTACAAGCTTGGTAATATGTCTGTTTTACTACTCAAACCTCCACCACTGACTAAAATACAGCCACATTCACTAGTGAATGGTCCTTGATACAATGTATGATACAATACCATAAGTATCCATTATGAATTACAAAAGCAACAAATGGAACAGACACCAAAGATCAAGTATTCATGAATATCACATTACACCTCCTCTTATCTGTGGCAACAAAGTGTCTTTCATACAAACAACCGAATACATTTATCACACCAAAGCAAGTAATTGTGTTCTTGAAATACATGTACCAGTGCATTATCCTGACAAGTTCTGGCAACACAGTTATTAATCACTTATTCACAATCTAAAAATGGTAATGGAACATTAACAAAGAAATAGATAAAGAGCTTTTATTCTGCCAAATAAGACTTGCATGTTGCACACTGATACAAAAATCAGGCATGTAAAAATTGTCAAACTGAACTAATGCTGAAAGATCTGGAAATTTTTGTTGCCTTTTTTTTTTTCTTTAATGTGTAAAATCATTTGCTTCATGACTAGCAGCTAGCTTGCTTTCAAAGGAAGCTAATTCATGTATCTCTGCTTATGCTCACTGGGTGAAAGAACTCTTTAAGTGCAAAATATTCACAAAATCTGCATGTTTACAGCATCTTTTCCACCAAAAACAAAACTTAGAAACAAGTTTCAAGAGCAGTTCAGTTTTGCTATTAAGACAACTTCAAGTCTAGGAAAAAAAAGGATGTATTATTCTCATAGTTACCTGCTTTATCTTATAATTTTCCATCAAAAATATATTCACTAGTAATATCACAGGAAGTGCAAGTGCTGACGTGACTCACAACATCTTTTTCTCATGTTCTGTAACGAAGTCTATCAGAACATGCCAATGACAATATATACATGTTGTCTCCACTGACAGAAAGGTTAGGAAGCATGCTTCTCCCCATCTACAGCTATTTTCTTAAAAGAAAAATATCTGTGCAGCTGCTTCACTGTGACTTCACTATTAACACATTCTGGTACAGACATCAGACTGTTCTTAATACCAGCACGCACCTCTGCTGTTCTTACTATTATAGTAAATGAAAACCGTAATATGAAAAATGAGAAGCTTGGAAGAGTGAAGGGGAGGAAATGGAGCAGCTTTCATGTGTTATTCTACAAAAGCATACAGTTATCTCTGCAAGTTCATCCTTAATCTATTCTAATTGTACTTTCCCCTTCCAATGACATTTCAAATAGTGCAAGTCTAATTAATCAGAATATATTAGACCTGTAACAGCATATTTCTATAATGCTGTATGGCAAATTCTGCCCCCCTCGTTCCACCCCACAGTATAAAGACAGTTGTACATAATGTAAAGATCCAAGGCCTGTCTTTAAGGGGAGCAGTAAAAACAACTAAGAAAGTAGTGAGTGCAACTCACATTCTTATTCTAATCTAAGCTAACTAACTCAACTATGCAAAAAATCAAACAAAACCCAGTATCTGCCCTAGCCATCACAGAAAACTAAAGGAAAAAAGGGAATTATTCCCCCACCCTTTCTACTGTGCTAATCAATTGGACAGCACTTAGATACCTATTCAACAGCTAAGGCAGCTCTTACATATGTATTATTGCTAACCATTATCATTAGAGAGAAAGAAAAATAGCTAAAACAGGTCATCAGATCAATGTGTTTGATGATTTGCATTATTCCTAAAGCTAATTAAATGAGCATGGCAGAGCCATTTAAGCCAAAAGGGTTTCTCCAGTGTCACTTCAAGCAGACACTGTCTCCCTGTATGACTTCTAAAATTCAAGAAAACTTCTAAAATCTTATCTTTCAGAAGGTGACTACAAACACTTATAAATGTGGCATTTTGAATTTTCTTATAGTTTTTTTTTTGTTAAAGCAGGCAGTTATCCTAAAATATACTCAAATAAGAGCCAACACCCTTAAAACACTTATTTTCAAGCAGCTTTGGGCAACCAATGTTAATTGGCAATGACTTTCACTGACCATACTGATATGCAACATTTATTATATTACCTGTACTAATAATACCATTTCAAAGCATTTTACAAATGTAGCTTTTTGACAACACCTTGAGTTTGCCCATGAGCACTCCTCATGTTATAGTTACAGATATTAAGTTACCTTGAGTTGGACTTTCTGCTTTCCATACAAATCTTATTGGACCTAACACACAGAAATGTATGCAAAATGTACACTTCTATGAACTAGATATGAAACTAGAGCATAAATGCAATATAAAAATTACGATCTTAGTGTGTATTTATCACTAGAAGTGAAGGTTTCTTACCAAAGGCAGCAGCTAAGGATGCATCCAGGATTCGCTGGCCATCACCAGAAGGAAGATCAATGCGAGTGAAATCTCTGCTTTTGTCATTGTTGTACTTTACCTTTAGGCTAGTTAACTTGGAGAAATCAATACGCAGAGTGCAGCACCCAGCATAGATACTGTGGCCATCCAAAGACTGAAGAAAAAGAATTACATTTTCAGATTCAGAACACATTGCAGCAGCCACCGTTATAAGTTTATTATTGCAGCCTTTCAGTACTTAAGTGGCCTATAAGAAAGATGGGGATAGACCTTTTATCAGGACCTGTTATGATAGGACAAGTGGGAATGGTTTTAAACAGAAGGGTCAATTTGGATTGGATATGAGAAAGAGGCTTTTTACAATGAACCTGGTGAAACATGGTATAGGTTGCCCAGAGAGGTGATCGATGCCCATTGGACTGGGCTCTGAGAAACCTGATCTAATTGAAGATGTCCCAGCTTATTGCAGGGGGGTTGGACTAGATGACCTTTAAAGGTCCCTTCCAATCCAAACCATTCCATGATTTTCACCTTGCAACTGTATCCAAATAGTAATTCATCCTCTGTTTTTAAAGTGCTGGTTTTAAACACCAAGTAGACAATTATGCTGCTACTATCCTTACCTAAACATCCCGTGCACAGTTCCAGTGTAGTCCACTAGTTAGTAAGTATTACATCACTTTGTGCAAATTGGACAAAACAGAGCTTTAAGCATGACATGACTTTCTGTGTTTCTGATCTCACTTGTCTCCCACTCAACACACAATATCAGGTGCTAGTAGCAATACTAATTTGGAAATTCTTACTGCATGGAACTGACCCTTACATAAGCTGGTGAAGGGTCTGGAGCATCCTGTGAGGACCTGCTGAAGGAGCTGGGGTTGTTTAGCCTGGAGAAAAGGTGGCTCAGTGGGGACCTTACTGTTCTCTACAACTACTTGAAAGGAGACTGTAGTGAAGTGGGGGTTGTTCTCTTCTCCCATGTAACAAGTGACAGGACAGAAGAAATGGTTTCAAGTTTTGTGAGGTGAGATTTAGATTGGATATTAGGAAAAATTTCTTCATCAGAAGGGTTACCAAGCATTGGAACAGGCTGGAACAGGAAAGTGGTGGAGTCACCAGCCCTGGAGGTATTTAAAAGATGTGGAGATGTGGTGTTTAGGTACATGGTTTAGAGGTGAACTAGGGCAGTGTTAGGTTTATCATTGGACTCAATGACCTCAAGGCTCTTTTCCAGTACAAACCCCCGGAGTTGGGCTTGACTTCAAGTGAAGCCACAGAGCAGATGGATCCTGTGCTGCAGATCACCCAGAAGAAATGGTGGGTGATTGTTGTGGCTAACTCCCTGCTGAAGAGGACAGAGGCACCCATCTGCTGACCTGACTGCTGGTCTAAAAAGGTGTTGTCTGCCAGGAGCTTGAATCACAGATGTAATGCAAGGACTGCTAAGGCTTTTCCACATATCTGACTATTACCTCCTGCTGCCATTTCACATGAGAAATAAAGACAGCAAGGGTAACTTGGGAATTATCCAATGGGATTTCAAAGTTCCATCTGAATATGAGAAAGAACTTCTTTACTGTGTGGGTGACCAAGAACTGGAACAGATTGCCCAGAGAGGTTGTAGAGTTTCCTTTCTTAGTGATATTCTAAAGCCATCTGCACACAAATCCTGCACAACATGCTCTAGGGAACACTGCTTGAGAAGGGAGGTAGGACTAGATGACCTATAGTGGTCCCTTCCAACCTTACCCAATCTGAATCCATAAAATCCATTTTCTTATGAGTAGCTATGCTCAGAAAGATCACTGAAGTAGTATTTTCTGCCTATACCAGTCATAAAAGAATCATGATGGATGAAGGGGGAAGAAAACCACTCAAAAGATACTGGCTTGTCAAAATTATTTAAAATAATTTAGACTGAAATTTTAATTTCTGTGAAATCTTTAATTAGGTGTAATTTATTATAAATACTCTTCTTCAAGAAAAGATACTATTGCTAACAACCAGGCTATAAATCCAACTACATTTACTAATTTCCAATATATTCTTAACTTTTGAACACATAGTGAATTTACTTGCTGAACTAAAGTGCAAGTAGAAATACGTAAATATTCTGAACATTTAATGTTGAAACTGAGAATAAAGTCAAGTTAAATAACAAAAGTACAGTAAAAGTTCCATTCTATCTCATCTTTCAGTAATTTTTTTTTAACTGAATCCTAATTACCATTTAATACTTAGAGGAATCTATTCTATATACTTCAATGAGAATTTTCAGATTCTATTTCTCTTTAAAATATGTGGTCACCTCAATATTAGTAAATAAATAAAATCAAAGTGTCTCAGGCTTAATTTCAAGTAAGTGAAGTGTTTTATTTTTGTCTTTATTTTTAACTTCACAGTTCAAGTATTATAACCCAATGATTTTAAGTGTTGTCCCTTCTGCAAAAGTCCTCGAGTACTCGGCTTTCAACATTTAATTATAAAACTACTCATCACTGAGGAAACTAATTAACAGTATTTTTTAGAAATTAAAATATTTAGTCATTATAAGAAAACTTTAAGAATAAGTTGTTTAGATAAAAAATATATTGGGAATTTTCAAAAAAAAGTATCTGCTGCTATACAAAGTGGAGGAGAATAGTGGTGGCACCTCCGTGGCAACATGTTTAGGAAAGGTTAAAAAACCACTGTGCGACAGCTGAGACATAAGTGAGATGTGAGAAACAAGTGAGAGAACCATCCCTATAGACACTAGGGTCAGAGAAGGAGGGGGAGGAGGAGGTGGTCCAGGCAGCAGAGCAGAGATTCCCCTGGAGACCATGGTGAGGCAGGCTGTCCCCCTGCAGCCCATGGATGCCCACAGCGGAACAGATATCCATCCCACTTACAACCTGTGGGATGGTGTATCAGGCTGTTCTGCCTAAGTGAGGGTAACCAGCTTGAACTTTACCCTATTTGCAAAAGTTATCAGTGGTGGATGGAAAAAGGGGTCATGATGCTTTTGGTGTTGAAGGATGCTGAGACTAGCCTGAGTCATCAATTCCAAAGTTAAACATTCTGAGGAAGAACAATGTTCCCTGACAGAAACTGGCACCAGTGAGGATGTGGTGTACAAAGTACCTGATAAAGGAACAAAAAACTGATCCTACTGATAACCTATCTAAAGCTGCTGAGCTGACACAGCTGGCTTGGAGACATCTGACTGACAGTCAGTGACTTTATACTATAAAACCCCAGTTCTACTTTTTAACAGCAGGGTCTCCTAACACACCCCTTCTAGAAGCATGTGTGTAGATTCCTCTCTTGGGTGCGGATGCCCCTCAAGGTTACTCTTGGAGGCTGAGCAAGATACTTGCCCAAAGCCATTGCTACTGAATAATTTTTTTGCTAGCTTTAATATCATTGCTTCAATATTGTTTCAATAAATACTGCACTGTACTATTAGTTTTATCTATACTATGTGCTAAATAATTCTGATTAATGTTTTTTAGTCTAATTATTATCATTATCATCATTCAGTTAAATAAATAATTTATCTTATTAATATAAATGTATTTGTTTTGACATCCTTAATCCAGTGGAACAGAGTTGTATAAACACTCAATTACACCTATATAATTCCTTTAAACATAAACTATTAACTAAGTCTGGGGCTAAGATTGAATCCAGCTGCACTTAGACTCCTCTCTGAGGAGTTTAGAAAGCAAGTGGGTCCTTTCTGCACTTTGTGACACAACAGGAGGGTCTCCCTGGTAAACCTTGTCCAAAGCTTCTATTCTGCCCATGACAGAAGGGCCCACACTGGAGTAGTTAGGGAAGGACTGTATCCCTGCAGAATCACCCAAGCTGGCAAAAGGAACAGTGTGAGGATGAAGGAGCAGCAGAGACAAAGTGTTATGGAATGACCACAGCCCCCATTCCCTATCCCCTGCACTTCTCAGGGGAAGGAGGTAGCAGATTGGGAGGGAAGTGGAGCCTGGGAAGAAGGAATGAGGGAGGGGGAAAGGTGTTTTTACTTTTGTTTTTGTTCCTTACTTATCTTAAGTCAAGTCTGTATGCCTATGACAGTAATTGTTGAGCAATCTCCCTGCACTATCTTGACTCACAAGCTTTTTCATTTTTATTTTTCCCCATGTCCTCCTAAGGAAGGGGACTGAGAGCAGCTTGGTGGGTTCCTGCAGCTAGCCAAAGTTAACCTACCACAAAAAATACACCTGAGTAGGTGAGCTTTCCTTCATCAGTGAGAACATGCATTTTATAAGTCAGCAAACAGTTTGTTTGAAATTAAGAATTTCAAGATGAAAACACTGAGTGTTGTAAATTTCTCACTGAAATTCAAGCAAGTAAAACATGTAATATTCATTTAATTTCTGGGCATTTAACTACACTATTCTTCATTGAACCTTATTGAAACTATTCCATTTTGTTTGAAAGGCAAACCTTTTCAGTCAACTGCAGTTACTGTCACTCATCACTACTGACAGTTCTGAGTTTTGTTTTGGTAGACTGGAGAGATAGGCAGAGCAAAACCCTCTGAAATTCAGCAAAGGCAAATGCAGGATTCTGCATCTGGGGAGGAATAACCCCAGGCATCAGCACAGGCTGGGGGCCGACCTGCTGTGAAGCAGCTCTGCGGAGGACATGGGGATACTGGTGTACAACAAAGTGTTCCTGAGCCAGCAGTGTGTCCTTGTGGCCAAGCAGGCCAATGGTATCTGGGGTGCATTGGGAAGAGCATTCCAGCAGGAAGAGGGAGATAATCCGGTTCCTCTGCTCAGCCCTGGCGAAGCCTCAACTGGAGTGCTGTGTCCAGTTCTGGACTCCTCAGCACAAGACAGAAACGGAGCTCCTGGAGCAGGTCCACTGGAAGGCTACAAAGATGAGGGGACTGGAGCATCTCTCTTACGTAGAAAAGCAGAGGGAGCTAGGCCTCTTCAGCCTCGAGAAGACTGAGAGGGGATTTTATCAATGTTTTTTGTTTTGGTAGACTCATACACTAGGGTGTATGTTATATATTCGTTTGCAGTTTGATGATAGAGTGCTGTCCTCTTAACTAATGAGGGATGCCAAAAGTTATTCATGTGCATCAAGAGGGTTAGAATGATGAGAAATCATAAGGTAATGGTCAAGATATCCCCAATGTTCCCCCCTTACCAAGCGGGGAGGATCCCCCCCAGCAAACAAACAAACAAACAAAAAAATCAATTTGAATACAGTGTACTTACCATTTTGGCATAATATGCATTCATTGCATCGGCATATTGGAGCAACGCTTGGAACTGATTGTTCTTATTGAACATGACAATCTTCAAGACATATCCAAATTTAGAGAAAATCTAAGGAAAAAGGACTTTTAGACCCACTGAATAATTCATGCACTCTAAAAATTAGCATTTAATATTTCAAATAAATTTCTGAAAAGTATTTCTGTTCTGAGAGCTACACAAAAATTGAGTGAACTCAGAATTTTGTTTTGGGTAAAAAAAAATATTTAAAAAAAAGGTTACAAGAGATGGGAAAGAAGGATAAAATTTCCTAAAATATTTAGCAATAACTGATCAACTAAGAGCAGGGAAGGAGAGCCCAAACTGGCATTCATCCAATGTCTGCAGAGAAACTGTGGATAATGAATCAGAGTTGAGGTTTGACAAATGAACTTTCCCAAGTCATAGAATCATAGAATGTGCTGGAGTTGGAACGGACCCATAAGGATAATTGAGTCCAACTCTTGTTTCTACGCAGGACTCCCCAACAATCACACCCTGTGCCTGACAACATTGTTCAAATGCTTCACCCATTGAGTAACATGGTTATCCAGCTGTGTGCTGGACATTTTGTTCCAGAAGTATCCTGTGAGAGACAATACCAAAAACTTTGCTGAGGTCCAAAAAGATTACATCAGCTGGCTTTCCCTGATCAACCAGGTGGGTTACCTTGTTGTAGAAGGAAATTAGGTTTGATAAGCAGGACCTTCCTCTCACGAAGCCACATTGGCTGTGACCAGTGACTGCGCTGTCCTCCTCAACACCTCCCACAATAATTTTTTCCATGAGTTCACCAGGCACTGAAGTGAGACTGACAGGCCTGTCATTTACGGGGTCTTCCTTTTTGCCCTTCTTGAAAAATCAAGACAACATTTGCCAGCTTCCAGTCAGCTGTGACCCCTCTGGATTCCCAAGACAGCTCAAAAATCACTGAGAGAGGTTTTGTGATGACATCAACCAGTTCTTCGAGAATTCTGGGATGAATCCCATCAGGCCCCATAGATTTGCAGGGAAATGAGAGTGTGCACTACATGGAAGTGTCTATACAAAAGCAAAACTACCAGCAAGACAACTTTCCCAGGCAACTTACCAGCAAGACAAGAGGGCATGGTCTTAAGCTCTGCCAGGGGAGGTTTAGGTTAGATATTAGAAAGAATTACCCTTTCTTTGCAGAGAGGGTAATCAGACATTGGAATGGGCTGCCCAGGGAAGTGGTGGATTCTCCGTCCCTGGAGGTTTTTAAGATAAGACTGGATGTGGCACTTAGTGCCATGGTCTAGCAACCGCAGAGGTAGTGGATCAAGGGTTGGACTTGATGATCTCAGAGGTTCCTTCCAACCCAGCTCATTCTATGATTCTATGAAAACCACAAGGAGTGAGGACAAAATTAAAGCTAGGATATATCATTCAAGTACAGAAAAATTATGTCTAAATTAACAGTCAAAGAGGAAAAGTGAGCTTGTGAAATACTAACAGTTTTGTAACAAACTGTTAGAATCAATGCATAGTCAGGAAAGCAGAAACCTCTGAGAAGTATTAAACCTGTAATGGAAAGAAAGGCCATAGAAAAGGATAAATATCTTTTGCCAGCCTAGAATCATGGGTACAAGACCAATGTCCCAACCCTTTGTGCCCAGTTTTTCATCTCTCAGAAACAAGATTTTAAAGCTGCAGTCATCATTTTGCCATAGGAAATGGAACAGAAACCTTTTCACAGCTATTTAAAATTAGCCATTGATTTCCTGTTCATAAAGCACTTCCTCTTAAGGAAGGCCTAAATGCAGCTTCTCAACATACGCTTTTCCATGTTTATCCAGAAGACTAAATAGATCTTTTTAAGGTAATGAAATTCAATGTACTCCTGCTTGGTTTTAAACCTAAATACCCTGTATATATCAATTTTGTTTCTGCACAGATAAAACTGCATATTCTGTTGCTTATGATAAATATTTTAAGGTAAATTGAGGTTTAAAAAGTTAATTTCTTGACAAGCAGATATAACTTACAAAATGCAATGTAAGTTTTGGATGACAGCTTGCCTACTAGTGTTCCATATGATGTTATACTTGATGCAAATTTTCACTTGCATTAACCCTGTCACACTTAAAGCAATGTTAGATTGTAGCTACGAGGCACAAAGTGCTGCTTTAATTAGAGGAGATTGCCCCCCCGATAAGAACTGCAAATAAGATCCCTTTTCAAATATTGCTAAATTTTATAGACCTATTGCAAAAGTAGTTCAGTGAGGGTCACTGGGCAATTCAGAGACTGAAAATATCATTCTACTTTGCTGAAGTAAACTTTAATCGTATTAAACTAACATGAATTTCCTCTTTGCTGTTGCACTGTTAAAACTAGCACAGGTCCCATAACCACAGAAGCTTGTTCTCAGGTTATTCTGAGTGCACTAATAATCCCAAGCAGTTGACATAGTATTTGTACAAGTTCAGTAATGAGTGAACAACACTCAAAAAAGTTTAGATCAGGTAAATTGCTACATCAAAGTGAAAACTACTACACTAGTTAATGAGTATCATGGTGGGGAGAAACAGAGAAAGAGAAAATTTTAAGAGATAAGAATAAAAATAAAGTGTTGCTAACAATCATCTATTGTTTGAGATCATAGCAGAGCAGGAAAAAAAATCTTCCAGGACTGCAGATTCTTGTAAAATCATCCCAATTATTTTAAATCACATTCGTTTCAGAAACTCATACTTGGGGCATGTCTTTTCCTACATAAATATACTAGTAATTACAAAAGCTTTTCAGTACCTGTCAAAACATCAACAAATCTTTTGGGCACAAAGAAGTGGTCTCAAAGTTATTGTTTTAAACTTAGAGCTCTCAGAAGCATAACCCAAATACCTAACAGAAGTTACAGTAATGTCTTTCATAGCTATAGTCTACCACTATTCAGGGCTTTCAGAGGTAGTTAAATGTCATTCTAGTAGTCAATGAACAATCAGAAACTTGTCAAAGCAACTTGCATATTATATCACTTGCATTGAATTATAAAAGTGAATATAAGCCCCTAAAATATATTGCAAACTATTGAAGTTACTCAGTACAAAGAGTGCTAAAATATGGATCCACAAGTTCATAAAAATCAGTATTTCACTAGTTCATCATGGGTGCATAAATCAGAAGTAACAGTTCAAGTTCATTGCTGCTTCCACAGAAAGGAAATGAGGTAAAAAATGACAACGTGAAAAGCAGGGTACAGAAGCCTTGTTTACTGGAATTTCATCTGTGCAGAACTATTTCAAACCTATATCTGTAAACTGCAAGAAATAATTTTAAAGAGGCAGTCCTCACTCAAAAGATTAAGGATCCACGGGTACTTAAAAAAATAAATTTGTGGATTTACAATAGCAACATTGAAACAGACTGTAATTTATCTTTTTTTTAAAGCAATCCTCATTACCTGATACAGCATTTCTAAAGTGATAGGGTAAAAAACATTTTCAACAACGATTCGAAGAACAGAACCTTGACTTGGAAGGAGTCCACCTTCACCATCAAGAGCACTTGTAATAGCCAGGCTTCCGTGCTGCACAGCATTCACACCTTGCAATGCAGCCTGGGGTCTCTGTAATTACAACACAGCAGAAAGCATAATTAACTTACATGCAAATTATCATACTGAAACAAAGGTCTCTTAGAAGAAAAGCACATAAAATGCAACTACAAAAAAAGGTAGTTCCTTCCTATGATTGTTGATTCAAATCCCACATTAATAAAGGTAAATCATACCTCTTCCTTTCCATGCCCCTCCCCTACAACTGATCAGTGTAATTCACAAAATTACAACTATTTAAGTTAAATTGTTACTACTTTATAACATCATATAGACACAATTTTGCTTTAATTCAGTAAGGTTTTGCCATTCTATGGATTTTTCCAGCAATATTGCTGATGACAGTATTGATCACAATATTGTAATAGACTAACAACCAGTCAGTGCTCATAAAACTATTTGCTCTGCTTTTTGAGGATTTCATTCTCTTCAGGAACTGAGATTTGGTGGGGATAAGCTTAAAGGTGTATACCCTGCTCTTCTTTCAGAGCCAAGTTATCAACCACTCCTCAAACCGGAGTTTTGTCTCTACACTTGTTTTTCATGGCCTTCAAACCTCCTCTGAGTAGCAGAACTATGGAGAGCTGTTCCTTTCCAAATATAATGTTGTGATTTGAAATCATGTCTCAGCGACACTGTTTTCTTGGAAGACAGACTAAACAGGGCACATGGTACAGACATTCCCCATTTTCAGAAAAAATATAACCCTGCAAAATAATCTTTACTTCAGGCCTGAGCCTAGACACCAGAATAGTAACATAGTGTTCAGCTGCTCTGCTAGGGTATGAAACTCAAATATAAGAATCATAAGTACCACCCCCCCCATTTTTAAAAGTAGACAATATTTTTATAGAAGAAAGCAAGTTCTATGCACCAAGTTAAATACTCAGAAAGAGATTCAAGGAGTCTTATTTGCAAATATATGTATGGTTATATTTGGCTGTAACACAAACCACATCCTTAAAAAAAAAAAGCTTGCTGTTTATTTGTTTTTGCAGATAACAAATCAACCAACAATCTTGGATGAGAAAACAGCCAAATAACATTTACCAGACTGACAAGCTTACAAGGCTTCAGTGTCTTTTGTGTGAGCACAAATTAAAAGTGATTCATGATTTATGCCCCTATGACTACTTGCAACATTCTTACAGAAAACAAAATCATGATATACACATTGCAGTATATAACTCAGGTAACTAAATGGGAGGTCAATTGAAAATCATCCAGGAATCCAAAAATCCAAACAGATTTCAACCATAATATGATGGTTTGTGTGCTCTGATCTTATTGTGCAAAGAGTATTTCCTTGCTTAGAGATTAGGATATAAATCACTCATCTGCATTTTTCAATTCATATTCTTAAGAAATCAATTTTTAGTACTTCAGAACTACAAGGAAGAAATTAATTCTGATGCTTGGCATGTCTACCAGGCTTCTTTCCAGCTGGTTAGCCACCAGTGTAAAGCGGTACCTGAGGTTACTCTTCAAGTGCAGGAGTTGGTATTTCCCTTTCTTGAACTTAATGAGGTTCCTCCTGCCAGTTCATTTCTCCAGCTTTTCAAGATCTCTCTGAATGACAGCACAACCATTCCCTGTGTCAACTACTCCTCCTAGCTCTGTGTTGTCAGCAAACTTGCTGAGCATGTTCTCCATCCCATTGTTCAAGGGATTTATGAAGATGCTAAACATACTGGACAAAGTATCAACCCCTAGGGTACTCTACTAGTGTCTCAACCTCAGCTAAACTTCATGCTACTTCAGAACCATTTTAGCCTTTTAAATTACCTCACAATCTACTTAACAACACTGTATTTAATCAGTTTATCTATTGGGATGTTATTGGAAACAACATTGAAATTCTTGCCAAAGTCAAGATAAACATCCACTGCTCTCCTTTCATCCACCAAACCTGCCATCTCACCATAGAAGACCATCACATTCGTCAGGCTTTACATCCTTTTGAAAAACCCATGCTGACTTTTCCTGAACCCCTTCTTCTCCTTAGAACATTTGGAGATGGTTTCCAGGATGAGTTGCTTAATTCCCTTCCCAAGGACTGAAGTAAGGCTGATCAGCCAGTGGTTCCCTGGTTCTTCCTTGTTGTCCTTCATTAAGATAGGAGAGAGATTTTCTTTTTTCCTAGTCCTCTGGAACCTCCTTCAATTTCCATGACATTACAAGACTGTAAGAGTGGCATTGCAATGACATTGACAAGCTCCCTCAGCACTCACAACTGTATCTCATTAGGGCCAAAGACTTTTTGCTTATCCAATTCATTTAAATTCCCTAGTGAGATTCTTCTTTATTTCTTTCATCAAGACTTTCCCACTGTTCTCAGTTGCTTGTAATCCCAAGGGCAAGTCTTAACCACTAAAGGCTGAAGAGATGGCATCCAGAACTTCAGACTTTTCCATGTCCTTTGTCACCAGGGTCCCTACCCCCATTCAGCAGCAGGCCCACATATTAAAAAAAAAAAAAAAATCTTATTTCTACTGCTAATACACTTTGAGGAGCCATACTTGCTGCTTTTCACACCACTCACCAGAGACAACTCCATGTGGTCTTTGACTTTCCTAACCACAACCCTGCATGCTCAGATAATGCTCTATAATTCTCATGGGGCGCCTGTCCATGATTCTAACTTTTCTATAGCTCTCTTTCATGTTTAAGTTCAATCAGGAGCATCTTGTTCATCCAGGCAGTCCTCCTGCCACCCTCACTTTGTTTCTTGCTCATCAGGATGAACAATGTTTGAGCTTGAGCTCCTCCACAGTAATTTTACAGATATTGAGAAGTCTCTGTCTGAAAGAAGTTAGTGCTTAAATAAAAAGACAGACATTATATGTATCATAACTTGACTACTGATGTGAAAAGTAGTCTCTTTATTCACTAATGTTGTGGTTCAACCCAGGTAGGCAGTGAAGTGCCACAGCTGCTCAGCCACTTTCCCCCAGCAGGATGGAGAAGAGAATTGGAAGAGTGAAAGGGAGAAAACCAATGGGCTGGGTTACAGACAGGTGAACAGGCAAAGCAAAAGTTGCACGTGTAAGCAAAACAAAATAAGGAACTCCTTTACTATTTCCCGTTGGCAGAAAGGTGCTCAGACATTTCCAGGAAAATACGGCTTCATTGAACGTAACAATTATTCAGAAAGAAAAAGGCTACAACTCGGAGCATCCCCCCTTCCTCATCTTTCCCCCAGCTTTCAATGCTAAGCACAACATCATATGCTGTGGGATATCCCTTGGGTCACTTGGGATCAACTGTCCCAGCTGGGTCCTCTCCCAACTTCTTACGCACTCACACTGGCAATGTGAGAAGCCAAAAAGGCCTTGATACTTTCTGTCACAAGCTGCTACAAGGAAAATTAACTCTGTCCTAGCCAAAACCAATTCACCATCCCATTAAATGGAAATATTATACTTACAGCCTGATTATGTGGATTTTCAGTCTTAAGTTCTTTGTAATTGGAATACTGAATATAAACTGGCCGATTGTGGAGGTGAGGTGCAGCAGGAGTATAGTAGTTCACCATAGAAACAGCAGCTTCTGTAGAAGCCATTTCCAAAAATGCCTGTAACCAATACATAGCTCATTTCAGTGCTGTTTTTGTTTACAGGAGAGAACAAAGGATCAAAACATCATTTTTTCCCAATTCCACTCTCACTAGAAAAAGATAATGTGAAAGTAAAGTACTGGTTTGCTCAGCATTAAAATGCACTTATGTGTGCATGTTTATGGGGTTTTGTGGGTTTTCTCATGAAGCTTTACATTGTAAGTACATTAAGTCATTAAAGAAGAGGTGGAATAAGTATGACATATGGGAAGCAACACCACTAAAAATACCACACTGCTAATGAATTTATTAGATTTCTGAATCCAAGCATTATTACCTAGCTAGCAGATACACATACTGATTGAAAAAGTAGGAACAGGACACTAAACGTCTATCAGTTTATGCATCATATTAACCCAGATCAGCTCTAGACAATTTTTTAAATGAATGCCTATCATTTTTAGGATTTCAGTGTTTATTCAGAACTATTCTGTCACATCTAATAGAATTAAAAAGATGTTAAAAAATTAACCGGCATGTTAGTAAGTTAGGCAGGCTATTTCAAGACATACGTCTACATCAGTAGAGACAATATAGTTCTTTATCATCCATATGTTCTTACCTAAAGTGGATATAATGTTTAGGAATATTATTAACAAGTTTCTAGATCACTATTTAACTCAAAGTATTAAGAACTTAAAATAAATTTCATAACCTTCTTTCACATTTGAAAATCCGAAAATCTTGAACTATCAATGAGATATTTAGACATTGTTGCAATCATTTCAGTCAAACACAAGACCTAAACATGAACCACATCTTCAGCCTTGCCCTTGTAATTGAAACACTGAAAATTACATACCTGACCTTTTCCTTTTAGCATCAAGAAATTGGTTACTTTGCCAAATGGCAGACCTAATGCAATGACTTCTGCTCCAGTAACATCACTTGGAATTTGACGAATATGAAGGACACGTGAAGGCAAACATTGCGATTTGCCTCCTTTGATTTTTTTCTTCTCATTGTCTAAAATATTTTAGGGAAGGAGACAGACAAGCAAACAAGATAAACTTATTGCACAGTGTAGACACCAAAACCTAAAAAAAAAAAAGAAACTGCTGTCTCAGCATTGACATTGGTTTAGGTATAGCTCTTTGAATCTTAAGAAAAGACAGTTCATATACAACCACAGTGCAGTGTAAGAAGACCTCATCAGCTATTCCAAATATTAGCTGCAATGGAAAGGTGTGTTGTGTTTGTTTGGCTTTGGTTTGGGCTTGTTTATTTTCTTGTGGTTTAGCTTTGGTTTTTTGATTTTTTTTTAAATTCTTACAGACACAGAGGCCAATAACTTCTTTCCAAATGCCCACATAAGATATTTACAAAGTGTTAGTTGCACAGAAGAGGGGTAAGTCGAAACTGAGAGGTAATATCTTAAATTTTTTTAATCGCTAACTTATCTTCCTGTGGCTGAGGTGTAAACTCAAAGGGTCTTTATTTATTTATTTTATTAAAGAAAATGTGCTGTTCCACATGATTTTAAGTTTTGAAAAGTCTTTGGAAAGGATACACAGCATGAATTCCATAAAAACTCTAAAGTTTTCCACTTTGGCAAACTGCCTTTTTTTTTTTTAAACACGTGCCTATTCGGATCCTGTAACAGCTAAGTGACCAATGATTACATTTCAAGGAGATGACTCAGAGTTCTTGAGAGCACTTTTACACAGCACACCACATCTGGAACAGGCATATTGTTCTAGAAGCAATTGTAATGAAGGCAAGAGAGATAGTCTTAACATCTAAGGTCTTGCATTTAGCCTTCCAATGAGAGCAACAAAAGATGAGGAAGAAATATTTGTATGAGCTTTACAAGAAACTTCAGATTTTGCTGTCCGTTTTGAGTACAGTCTAAGGCTCAAAAGTGGTTTAAACAAGTCATTCTGTATTACAGAGGGTTCTTTTATTAGTGGAAGACTCTAAAACTCCAAGTTAGATGATCTAAGCCCCAGTCATGGCGCACTTATAAGCCAAGTTAAAAATTCCCCACCTGTAAAACAGAAAAGTCAATTATGCATTGATGTTTCTATCAAGAAATTTTATATGGCTTCATGTGCTCTATATGCATTCTGAAAATTGTGAATATCTGGTACACTTGTTGGGGATGAGACTAAAACAAACATGAACATATTAAACACCAGTACCAAGCCATGACAGGATATATTACTATTAAAGCCTAACAACCCATTCTATGTTTTACTTTTCAGGTTCAAAATGGACAAGATGTCCTTGACTTTACCAAGTTACTTGACTTAAAGTTAACTTATGCAGCCATTGGCCATTAATACTTCAAGACCGCCATGCTGGAAGTACCACTAAAGGAAGCAGCTCCTAGTTTTCTCTCAGTTTCTTGTCTGATCTAAAACTATAGGTAGACATATACATTTGCTGCATCTTTCTCAACACACGAAGAGGGCAGAGTATAAGTTTCTTCACATGGTAGTATAGTTTAGCAGGTCTGAAGAAACACGTGGCTGTGGTTTCACACTGAGCCAGCACATAGCTTTAATGAACCCAGTTTTCTTACCCTGCATCTGTCTATCCAACTTCCCACCACTTTCCCAACAAAACCCCATTCTGCTCGTTTTGCACTACATATCTGAACATTAATCTGTGCCAAATCTAGAAAATATCTGATCAGGAGAAAAAAAGTAGTATTTTTTTTACTGCTTTCCTTGCAAAAACATTACCATTCATCTCAACCCATGGAGAGATTGCCTGGGGACAAGAACTGGCAGAAAACATCTGAAACCAAATCACAGGACTGTCTGTGCTGCTCCTCAAGACGTTTTAGAGGTAATGTAGAAAGCAAGAACAAGAACATCAAGGGGAATCAGCTGAATTTTTTATCATGAATCCACATAATGTGCCTTATGTTCCACCAAACTGAGATGGGTGTCTTCGTAATCCTGACAGCATTGAAATACTTCAAAACAAATTCCTTTCAAGCATTCAACTACAGGAAAATTGAACAGGCACTTGACAGCCTGTATAGAAGGTATTTGATTGATCATGATTATAGAAAACAGATTTTTTTTTTTTTTTGTCCATTTCAACTGATCATCTCTGGAGCTCCTCAATAGTGTCATGGAATTAGGTAGGTTCACGTGCCAGTACTGTTGGGAGTCATATTACAGTTCAGTCTTGGTAAGGATGCTTATGGTGACAATAAAGAATACAAAAAAAAAAAAAAAAAAAGCAGAGGAAACACACACTGTTGAAGAACTGTGATATTTTTTTACGTATACCTGTAGCTGGAGTAGAATTGCTCATGGTAAACTGTCTGTTACTGACACCAGAAGAAGTTCGTCAGGACCACACTAAGAAATAAAAGACAAGATTACCAGTAAAAGCTGTTACAGAGAAACAGAAAAAACTTAATATGAAAGTTAAATTACTCCTGTAATGTAACCTTCCAAAGAACACTCCCCTTCTATACACTGGGAACTTATTTTTCAGGAAAAAAAATGCCAAACACAACTTTTCCCCATCTCAAGAAGTAAGTTCAGCTGTTACACTTCTTACTTACATTTATCTCACTACAGTTTATATTTCAAAATGTCAAGAATAATGCTTAAGAACACTTACGAAAAAAAATGAGCTGGCTGCAGGCTCTGGGTCTGCAACACAGCATTGCTTTCCACATATGAGCAAACAAACAGCCACACAGGTGAAGTCAGCATTTGTGACTGGACACAGGGCAAAACTAATTCAAGACATATTTAAATGTCTTAACCTATGGCAGTTAAAAAAAAAACCCACAAACTAATCCTTGTCCTAAGAATTTGATGGTAGGTCATATGTATTTAGAAAAAATTGTACTGAAAAATCAAAGTATATACTTTGAGAATACTGGCAAATTGAGGTTCTAACTACTAACAGAGAGGATTTTGAGCACTACAGGTTCTCATTTAGAAATCAGCACCTAGCTGTCTGTAAAGCCTGTTTACTCATTAAGACTGCTGTAGAATTCCAGCCAAGCCTCAGCTTCAAAATGCCAACAAGAAACAAGATACCACAACACCTTTGCAAGGCAGTTAAGGTTCCTGAAATTTTCACCATACACTTCTATAAAAGCATTTTAATTAAAAAGTTGAGACTAAGGGAGTGATTCTACAAGATGGAATAAGTTGATGCAAACAACTCCTTACCACTTTGGTGGAAAAAAGAGGTTCCCACTGCCCTTGGTCCAGGAGCCTCACCTGCTCATGGGCATGACCTGTTTATCTTGCACCAGCCCAGGTGCCCAAGAGTATTTCTATGAGATGAATCAATTCTCCAACCTGCCAGCACTCTACGCTGAGTTAGATTAGTTAATCAGCTGAAAGAGTGCCAAAATCCACAGCAAAGAAAGAGGAGATGGGACCAAGAACGGCAGCAGCAAGCCATCATGCTGGCTTGTATTGGCTGCAAAAGTACTGCTCAGGGTACTGGTTTATAAGCTGCCTGTGCTTAAAGGAGCAGTTTGGTTCTTTTCATCCTTGTTAACCATGTGGTCCTGCTGCTTCCCCAGTGTGGGAAGGTCATTCACAACTGAAGGCTGAGAAACCTTTTCAGCCAAATTCAACTGTGGAGGAAGAAGCACAGGTGTTAGTGTGGGATGGAGGAAAACATGAGTGTGTTCATTCCTCTCCAGCAGCAGTACAGACTTATTATTTTTAACCATGAAACTGCATCTTAACAGCATATTTAAATGCAACATCTAACTGTTGCAAACAGCAAAATCATTTTTGCATTAAAAGAACTAAAAAATACAAATCCCTTATTTTAAGGAAATATCAACAAAATGGTTACTAGATGTCTAATAAATATCACATGGTATTTGCACCAATACTGGGATGTAATTAACATGCAAGATCAGTATTAATTTTTCACTTATTAGCAGTACTTTGAGCATGCCAGCATCCAGGTATTGCACCAGAAGAGCATATGTTGATTGTAAAATGCATATCCTGCTAATTAAACCAACGCAGATACATCTGCAGATAGAAAGTGCTAGAAAATATTAAGAATGATCTTTTATTACACCAGCCCTTCCTTTTCCTTACTGGAAGGTAGGAAAAAAACCCACTACTAATGTAAATCTAGTTGTTGGGTTTTAATTTAGCATTTATTCAACAGAAGAAATATCTGCATTTTTCAAGAAGGCTGTGAAAAAATTTGGTGTTTTAACAGATCCAACTCTGGCAGCAGGTGTCTTTTTTGAGCAATTTTTAACTGTTTTGTGATTTCATTATAAGTCTCGGCCCCAAATACATCAATTATTATTATTTTGAAAAGTAAGTTAACTTCAAGGATTTAACATGTATTCTTACAATTTTATATTTAATTTTATAAACAATGATATTAAAAAAAACCACAACAGACGTTTTCAGAAAAAAAAGTATTTTCCAACCTCTTCCATGTTTAAGAAACACACAAAGAAGTGCAATTCAGACAGCTGCAGTGCTCTGTGTGACAGCTCTCTGTACAACTGGCCTGTATCCATACAACTGAAGCTGTAGCTCATTGGAGTACACAAAGAACTGCTCCAGGATGGGAGTCTAAACCGGCTTCAAGAGCAGGAAGGTAGCACAAAATTATAACTTTCAATTGTGACATGTGCCCGTACTTGCATTGATCCATCATTCAACCACTATTTCCTAAGACAGCTCCCTAAATTTTGCCTTTATGCTGACAACCATTAACCTGTTAAAATAATAGGCAAAACATAATGGAACTCTCTTAAACCCCAAGCTCATTCCCTAGTCAACTGTTCTACTTAGTCTAATAAAAGATGGGCAAAGCTTTGGTCTTCTTACAATACATTTCAAATGTATAACTGTCTTCATATCTTCACCCTGATACAAGGAGTATTTTTAAGTGAACATACTTTTAACAATAAAACATTAAACCAATCAAGACACTGTAGAATAATTGGCTGGCACAGGCTTGCTAAGTCTAGAACCCTAATTACAAAATTTAAGTTTATTACAACCAGAAGATTTTGGTTAACTTTTTTTTATTGTTTGAATGCTCCATTGAAACACTATTCCAATTTTTACCTTTTGATATGAACATTAAGTTACATACCTACCCATACAATTACAGCACATTTATTTACCATACCATGCCCCTTGGAAGGATGTCGTATAAGGGAACTGGTAGGAATGCCACTGCTTTTGCAGGTGGCCAACCAAACTATTTCTGAAGTACAAGAATATTATAAAGATGCTTTTCATCATTTCCTTATTTAGCCAGCTGCTTCTTTTGAGAAAGCACGCAGGATCACTCGAGGAGAAAAGACAATGCAGAAAGAATTGTGCCTTGCAGAATATTCCATCTAAGGAGTCTTTCTGCTGTGCCTTTTGCAACCGGACTTGTTTATCTCGTATTGGCCTTTTTAACCACTAGCGTGTCTGTCACAAATGTGGGTAGAGCCCTTCCCAAATCTTCGTTCACAAAGCCTAGCCATGATATTCAGCCAGCAGGATAACTGACAAGCTCTCTCAGTCACTGATTGAAAACAAAACCAAACCAAATGCAAAATCATTATAGAATGCAAAGATAAATTGACACCACAGCAGTTCTCCTGCAAGTTGACATATAAAATGCATGTTTGGGATATTCTGGATTAGTGAAAAAGATTACATATACTTCTTCAGTATCTTCACAACTCTTTTCATACAGAATCCACGAAGAAATGACAATTCAAGTTCTTGAAGCCCGTTTTTTCAATCTCCTTCTTTCACAGTAAATGAAAGTGTTATTTTTTAAATACTTTGTAAAATTAAGCATTTAATGTGGTGACAAAGATCTGCTACTGGTAAAAGGATTGGCAAGGCCTTAGGTGCTGAAAAAGTCCACACACGAAGGTAGTGTGTCCTGTATACTATCTTACAAAAAATCTTTCTGCAGAGGCTAGAGAGCCCTACCATGTCCCTACTCTGTCTCTGTACACAAGTCTTCCACTGGCTACCTCTTAGTTATTCACTCTTAAGGTCCAGCTCAGAAAACAGTCAAAAGAGCAGCCTAACCTGTCTACAAAGCCACCTTGACAAGCACTCCTTTCAGCAGGGATGTGAGTTTACGCTGCTGTGGTGCCATCACTACTACTTCAGTTTCCACAGCACAGCAGTAATTACTTAACTTCAGTGAGCCACTTGGACCAGTCCCCTGCGAGGCTGCACAGGCAGAAACGAAGATGCAGGCAGGACAAGTAAGCATGCTGCCTAACCCTTCCCTGACAATCACTTCTTCCAGCACAAAGCTACACTCACAGAAAGCAGCACAATCCTTCTGTTTCAATGTCAGAAGGACTGCACCAATCACACGGTAAATATTCCTGTGATATGTATCTGTGAGAAATGAGGTAAATGCGATTGTTCGACACGAGATGGTTACCAACCCAAGGCTGCAACACCCTCCTATATTCCTGCTTTTACTCCATCATTCCAAACACATTAGCAATCTCTTAACAATAAGACTGCTTTTTCTGAAACTATAAGACTTTCCACCTCTCCTATTTCATTGCAACATTTTTGCCTTTGTTTGGGATTATTAAGTGGTAACAGGTAAGGTAAGAGCAATAAGGCACCTTACAGCTAGTTCAAGTTTTAATATTTAAAAAGGATGTATGTAAATAAAGCCATCTTTTTACAAATCCACCCCTCACCCCCAGCATTTAACTGCAGTATTTTCTTCCTCTCTTATTTTCTAGAAGTCACAAATTCTTCAGTACTGTTCAATTAATTCCAAATGGGATAGTCTCAGAGAAACTTACGTTCGCATAGATGGTTTTCCTAGAATTTAGCTAGTCACCTTTCTAGACTATTATTTTTAAGTCAACAACAGGGAAGAATATCATCACAGTTTTTACTATGAGATAACTACAACAACAAAAAAAAGAGCCAATTTTAAGGGAAAATAATTCTTTCAAAAAGCACCAATTTATGCATATAAATTAAAGTTGTGTACATTATTCTACAAGATTCTATATGGCAGCAAAGTAATTACTGCTACAAGTAAACTTTGAAACATGACAATTTCAACCTATACCAGTGAAAAATCACCGTTAAATTTAAATGAACTGCTCTAATGCATACCTTATTAATTTTTATAGAATCTGACTGTGAAAAAAAAAGTTAAGGGTCATGAGAAGAGTAAAAATTTCCATTATTTTCTACTTCTGCAGTAAGGTCTCTAAATAACTGTTATATTTTTTACTCTTTCTTCCACAAACCATGTTTGCAAAGGAGTTGTAACTCCTACTTCCAAAATGGGTATTTAATATGAAGTACAAAGTTGTTGATGCCAGAATAAAAAGATTTTGAAGAAAGTGGAGGCAAACTAAGGGAAATTTCAAAATCATATATTTGCATTAAAAATAAACTGACCTTACAAAGATAAAGCCTGCCATTTCACTAAGCTGAAACAGAAGGAAATTATAGGCAACAATCACAAATAAGCAAGTCTCCTTTCCTCCACCATAAAGATCCCTTCCAAAGTTGCTGATTGCCAGCCACCCTAGAAGCACACTGTTTTAGCCCTGATAGCTACTTTCCCATAGACTCAAATGCTCAGTGGCTCTGCTTACAACACAGCCTGCTCTGCTGCCTCTTTTGTCAACCACTGAAGCTCCCTCCTACACTGGTAACAAGATACTGTACACTTTCAAGGAGTCGTGCAACAGTAATTAAAAGGTTAAGAGAAAAACATTATGTACTTTGCATTTATGCTGGATACGGGGCAAGAACATAAGGAAATAACATCTTCCTCTTGAAGTTGCAAAGTATGTAAAAGCAACCTTGAGCATGTGATTATCAAGAGCTGTCAAATTAGTGTGACAATTTAAGTTTTTTAATGAACATAAAATGTGCCTTTTCATTCTTAAAGTGAGAAATACCTCCACTTAGTATGAGGGCTTTAAGCTCATCTGAAAGGACACTTTCAGTGTTCCAGAGACCAAGTAGGCATCATGACACAGAAGCAGAGCTTCCTCTGAAACTCTGCATCGAAAAGATGACTGCTTTTTTTCATGGTATCATCATTCATTTACAATTTCCAACAATATTGTTTTCTGACAGTATAAATACAAAATTTAACAAAAAAGATTGATGCCTACTCTTCCTAGTTAGTTTAACCCTTAAATACACAAAGATTGAGTTTTCCTTACAAGTTAACACAGTTTTTTTGTTAAGTTATTCAAGAAAGTTACTTCAATGTACTCCTTTCAAATACATACCTTTTTCAAATAATCAACAGAACCCTCAATACAATCCTTACTAAAAATTTTCATCCTAATTATTAATAAGCAATTGAATATGGGAACACATCTGTAAATAAACACCATACAGAATGAAGTCCTGTACAGCGAGAAGATACTTGGCTTTAAACTCAAGGTTTTTTTGCTTTAAGTCACAAATGTATCTGTATGATGCCATATTGTATATAGTTTTGCATCATTATGTGCTCTACTATGCACAAGTCATGTTTCAAACATCCAGTAACCCAAATGAAGCACCAGTAAGCTGTCTCGCTTGAATTTGGTCAGAAGAAAACTTACATAGCCCTATAATACGGAAGTACCATAACTGGACTATCTAGTTTATAATTTGTTACTATTAATATTTAAAATTGAGAAAGAAATACACCTGAGAAAAACAGAACAATCAATATAGTAACAGCAAACCCAGGAAGGGATATAACAAAACGAGTAAGTGTGTGTGAAAGGCTATAAAAGAGATTCCTCCATTTAAACCAACTGCTAAGAGATTGGTAACAACACTGTATTTAAAAAAATGGAAAGATAAAATAACAATATTAGATAATTTTGCAAAGGTAATGGTAAATAGCTTAAAGGAAGAAAGAAAAACATTGTGATGAAAGTAAAAATGTGATATAGATTATTTTCTTTCCTCTTGCAAAGGAAATAGTTTAATACGCACAATATGGAGAAAAAGAAAAACAAAACAAACAACAACTAGCTGGATCACAATAGTAATCAATGAAATTTTTGCAAAATTTCTTTAGGAAACATCCCTTTTACCATTCATTTTTAACCCTAATTCCTTCTGAAAACAGAAAAAATCATAAACAGGATTCCAGGATACAAGGTTTATCAGCAGCTCTACCTTGTAGCATGGAAGAACATTTATATTTGTTACTTTAATTTCTATTGCTCTGCAGAACTAAATATACATATCTTAGTTTAAGAACATAATATTTTTGGAGAAAATAAAAATCTCATACCCCATGTATCCAAAAAACATCATGGATTCATAGGAAGATACCAAAAAGACTTGACTCTCAACTGGTCAATCATTTAATTTAAAAGCATGAAACTACTTTTTCTAACTTACACATTTTCAGAACCTTACAAATAGTCTAAAAAAAAATGTTCCCAGTCTCAACCATGACACTCTGAAGACACATGTTCTTGACTATTTGCTTTTTGACTATTTAATTTTCAGCTTCACATTTAAAGCTTTCCTTTACTAGAGTGAAAACTAGAATTTTTATATTTTTAAAAGGAAGATTAATATGCACAAACAATCATGTAACTCTAGGGCTAAGAACTCTAAGGATTGCACACTTTAAGTCAAGAGGTTGGAAAGTAATAAAAGTTTGTTTGATGATGTTTATCACATAAATTAAGTATGACTTGAATAAGCTCTTGTCCTAACAGATGAAAGATTTGAACCAAGACAACAACAGAGTATAACATTTCTATTCACAACTTGAATTTTTAATTACTACTCAATGTTTTCTAGGAGAGCAGTGTTGTATGCAAGGAAAACATGGTCATACCTATGATTCCCACACTTCTTGTCCTTTTTGTCTTATCACTGTTTGGCTTCCTCCCTGCTTCACTAGCAGTGTTCCTTATCAGTTTCTCACTGTATGACATTTTCTCATGCAGTGGGTCTGTGTTCTTCAGCCCAACTCTGTTTCATCTTTTGGAACAATTAGTAAATAAACTAGCCCCTGTAAGAATCATCCTTTAGATTAAAGCTTCAGTATTAATACACTAGTTATATAAATGAGTGCATAGTCATAATCTCAGACTGTCTGGAGACTCAGGAGACAGTACAGCATTAATATACCCCTATTTTTATTTACATTCTCCCCTGTATCCAGAAAACCTCCATCTTCTGTTGAAATAAATGCTTTATCTTTTCAGTATTTATGGACAAGTTCTTCTCTTCTCTTATTCCTTCACATAAATATTACACCAGCCACACGACATAAACTTCTCCCTTCAGTTTTATTTCACAGTAGTACATCCTCTAACAGCCTTCATTTCTTCCAGCTCTCAATGGAACACAGAACTTACTGGTGAAATAATGATTTTCCCTGATCAAAGTATACTGTGAAGTGATTTAACAGTAACCCTAAAGTCCTTTTACTGTTAGGTTACTTAGTAAACAAAAATTATACAGAAATAGTCTTCTGTGACAGACTTTCAAACTAATAACAATTAAGACAACTCAGCTTCTGAAGCAGCAGCTGTTTTTAATCTTTAGTGATCATGGTGGGAACCTAGAACTGCATATAATGCCACTTCAGCTCATGCAATGAGTAGATCTGTAAGATCTGGATGACAGACACAATTTGTACTCATTTTCTGAAACTGACCAGTTTTATAAGGAGAGCAAGTTTTTCTATACCTCTACCAGGTTTTATTACACAGAAAAAAAGTTTTCTAGCACTAACAGAAAACAAACTAAAACCAAGCAGATCACCTACTTGTGAGTCCAGGAAGTTTCCTCCAAAGAAACTAAGTTTTGGAGCTTTCCCTGCATCCAAGGTCTTACAATGTGTATTGGATAACTTCACAGTAATGATTTTTCTTTTCAACATCACTTTGAAATCATTACAGATTTCAAACTGACTATGTTTTGGGAAAGAACAGGTAACTGAGACGATGGGGAAGGAACAGATGTGAGGCTAGAGCAGTTTTCCTGGTAACACGAGATCAGAACAAACAGCTTGTCTGTACACATGGAGCAAGAATGACAAATTAGAGACTAGAAAATAGAAAAAGGTACATTGACAAATTAAAAAAAGAGTAAGAAAATGAATGCAGTAAGTATAGAGGGCAGTAAAATGAGAAAATGAACCACCAAATAACCTACAGAAATGGAACCAGAAAGAAAATCTAATTAAACTGCACAAAACCAGGAAGACAAAGAAGGCCTAACAAAACCAAGAGGGATTATGTGTATTTTATGAATTAAACTAAGCCACCTGTTAATGTTACAAGTCAATAAAATACTTGGATGCTATATTCATTTAATTTGCTGTGGTCTTTGGGGTGCCCATGTCAACATGCATTTCATGCTGATTGCCAAACAGTATTGTTAGTGTTTCTAGCCTAGAAAACATTTTGGTAAAAGGATGAAGGCATACAGGACCATAGAATCATTTAGGTTGGAAAAGACCTTTAAGATATGAAAGTCTGTATCTCAAAAAGGGTTAAAGCATAATTTATACACTCGAAGTCTTTGAAGTATGTTGTCACTCTGGACAAGCGTAAAAATGTGCTCTGAATTCTCACTTCAAAAATGTTTATTGTCTCTTCCAAAGTATTGCAGACTGAGAACTACTGTAAGCAAGAATCAAAAGTTGGAGTAATACTCTAAACCAAATCCCTGCAAGGTAGATCAGATTAGCAGTGGCCCGCTCTTCATTACACATGGAAATTTTGTCACATCCTTCTCACGTGCCACTTCAGATGTAGCTACCATGCGACCTACAGACCAGGAAAGGGTTACCAGTCCCTGGGTTTGTTACATGGTCTGGTCCCACCCAAAGCAGATGACATGGTAAGATTTGATTTCTGCCTATATCTGAACTGTCTTTTGGATCATCCTTATTCCTGTGAATAATGCAACCCACTTTCCAAGAAATAGTAATACTTCATTTAAATGAGAAGATCCTAATAGGGAGTACTGACCCCACCATACGCTTTTGCTCCTGTGTGAAGCATGCACACTTTCACACAGTGTACATATGCAAATATTATTCTGGTT
The DNA here is from genome assembly GCF_003984885.1 of Neopelma chrysocephalum. Taxonomy (NCBI): domain Eukaryota; kingdom Metazoa; phylum Chordata; class Aves; order Passeriformes; family Pipridae; genus Neopelma; species Neopelma chrysocephalum. The sequence continues at coordinate 607,327 of NW_020925316.1, read as the reverse complement.
CCTTTGCTTCTGCTATTTACTGTGGAGAAAGAATGATCTATCTTCTCCTTGATTTAAATGCCACTGTAATACACCATGTCTTTTAACAAATAAGAATGGCAACAAGTTAAATTACTTGTAGTTCAGTGTGATTAATGAAGTTAATTGCAAGGATAAAGATAATGGTTAGATTATTCAATCATATGAGCATTCATTCCATTGGCTTTCACAGGAAATTTAGGGTGCGGTTTCCTGGTCATCTTAAGCTGATCTAAGGCTTCAGTGAGCAAAGGCAGTCCTGTTATTCCTCACCTTTGTGTTTTCACACACTGCAGCTCCTGCTGCAGTGACTAACAACTGTGAGGCAGCATGGTACCAGAATAATTTGATTTACCGTGCAGTTCACACATGAGAGTTGCTACACTTACGAGGGAGGTGCAGAAATGTGCTGTCGAGGATGGTGCTGCTCTTTTGGCAACAGACTTGAGTTTGAAAAACTTCAGTCAACAGGGAAGCAGCAAGAGCAGGGAAGAGTGGTATCAACAGGATCAACAGCCAAAATACTTGTTCACCTTACAACAGTGTCAAAAATGCTGCCTCTAACTCCAAGGTAAAACTCACGTCCGCAGACCTGAAAAGACAGGTACAATTTTCACATGCTGAAATGAAAAAAGAAAAAGAAAAAACAGCTTCAAATGTGTCCTTCCATAAAAAATATGCAGCACAAAATGAAACTAAAAGTACAAATTATAAACAATGGTCAAAAGCAGGAAAATCAAAGCAAGAGTGCAATCACATGCAACAATTAATGAGTGCAAAAGAAAATACTAAAGAACTGTGCCTTGAAACAGCAGCTGTAGGCATAATTTTATTACATAACTAACTCTCATCCTCACATTTTGATGCAATATTATGTTTAATCAGGATATCCTTTAAAAGAAAGTTGACACACACTTGTGCTTATCACTTACCACCTTCTGAGTGCTTCAGCTAGCACAGGATTAGTTCAGCAGAAAACCTGATAAATACCCCCTGGTAGGACCCAGCATACTCAACTGCTTATCTCCCCTGACAGACTACCCGAAGCAGATAAATTTTCTTGACTACACACCAAATCAAATAAAGAATAATTTGACACTGCTAGGGAACCTATGAGATTGATTTATATTTGCTATTTTCATATTTCTGACTGTGACATGATTCCCGTTTCTGATCATATGAGATATTAGTAGTAAACAAGTTTGATAAGTGAACAGCAAGATGATAAGGAAGGATAACTTCATTCACAGTGGGCCTATACTAGATATTTTTCACAAGCACATAACTCAGAGTGGGTTAGAAACAGGTATTTATGAAGCAACTACATGAAAAAGTAAGCTATGTAATTCTACTCTACGTAGAATACAAATCTGAAAAAGGCTTCTGAGCCAGAAACTTGTGGATACTAATGTGGAATTGGTTCATGACTCCTTAAAAAAAGCATAAGCATCATTTTCCACAATTCCAAAGCCTTGTTAAACTGGAAGATTTAATCTGGTACTGGAATGACTGAATTTAACTCATGAATATTAATTCAGCTGCTGTGTTTACTGTTGTTGCTGACTTTCCCCTCTTTCTATCCCGCAAGGAAGCCACTTACCTCAGTTACAGAAAAACATACATCTATGTATATATGTGGTCTGCTTTGCATAGTAAAAAGAATACAGTTCATACCGTTACTGGTTTCATTGAATTTTATCAGTTTAACGTGACTCTTATTTTCCTTACTGCAAATGCAATAAGCTTAAATAAAAAGCCAATTTCTTTGCCATAAAACAGTGAAACTCTCCCAGATTTCTACAGAATCTTTCTGATCCAAATAAAAATGGTTTCTGTGTCTACCTGTATGTATTCTTACCCTCACTAAATACAAGTTTTGGATCTAAATTAGCCTCAGCATTCCACGGAAAGAAATTAAACCCTCTATTTCATTTCCGTATTAGTGCCAAGGAAGTGTAATTTTCCTTCTTTTACTCTTTTTTCTTTTCTTAAATGCCCTCTAAAATAAGAAATCGCAAGCTGGTTTATAAAAACTGTAACTTCCTTTACTTTTACGGGGGCAGTTTTAACTAACCCCAGTCTTAACAGCTTGAATTTTTAACTAACAGTTTGGAGATCACCCAATGAAATTCAATTCTCAGAGAGTATTTAGCATCTTCTAACAAAAAAAGAACACCTCCAAAACACTCCAAAATCCCAGGTCTTCCTGAAGTGTCACAGGCAGCATTTAATATCTCAGAGTATACTCAAACTTGCAGTTATCCTCAACCACCAGTACCTTTACTGAAAGACATAAAAGGCTCTACTTCAGAAAATTTCTTAAAATGCACTCAACTGATTCATCTTTAAGTGCCCATAGTTGCCTTCTTACTCCCTGAGTTGCAAGTTTATTAGAAAGGTCCTACTTTGTGATATTAGATTTGTACAGTTTAAGAACTACATATATTTTACTTGTATCATTCCTACTTGAAACAGAATGAATGTCAACATTAAGTTATCTTTATTAGTATCTCAGGGCAGTACATCAACCAACAGATACCTCCTTTTCCCTCCCTTCTCAACTGAAACAATAAAACCTTTATGAAAATTTAAAAAAAAAACAAAACAAAAAAAAAAAACAAAAACAAAAAAAAAACCTTTGGAAAAGAAATTCATCATACTAGTTGTATGAGACCACAGTAAGAACCATACGCCCACATTAGATAGCAAGTCCACAATCTAAGAGAAAAAAAAAAATTGTATTCTCAAACAGAATAAAAGAAAAACAAAATTACATGTTCCTCATAAGCACATTTGACAGAATAATAAAAAAAAGATTCTCACTCCAGTGAGAATTTTCTTTTGAAATTTTCTTTTGAAATATTCCAAAAAGCAGTTTCAAAGCAAATGTGAAAAAATGCTGATCACAGAAAAATTACTCATTACATTTTTTAAATGAAGTTCTCCAAAAAGATACTTCTTAGGAGTATTTGCTTTTTGACTAATCAGCATTTATACAAGACTGTTCTTGTCAACCTGTTTCCCTACAAAGGCCTCCAGTACAACAGCATTAAAAAATGTCAGAAAGGTTTTTGAATAACCAGAAAAAAAGAAGTCATATTAACTTTTGTTTCAGAATTCCTAGATTTCAAGAACAGCTAAGATTTTACAGTCACTGATATACAGGATGAAGTTAAGTTAGTGTAACAGCTACATCTTCACATGGAGTCTTTAGTGAACATTTCCATTTTCACATATGCAAGCTGTTATCATGAAAAAAATAAAAAAAACAGTAAAGTATTTTATTGACATTAGGTTTGGTTAGTTTCCTGGGACAGCTGAACTTCCCACCACAGTCAAGCTTCCTAGTCCTTGAATTTTGAAATACCAATAGGCAAAGGAAAAAATACCAGCAATCACATTTTCACTTAAAAAGTAGTGAGGGAAATTGGCAGTATACATAATGAACCTGGGTTTATTACTTAGTTTCAAGTTATGAAACTTTATCAAGACACATGACAGATAGTCAGCGTACATCACGCTACCCCAGAAAAGGGAGCACAATACTTCAGACTTGCTAAAAATATTTTTATCTTTTGAGGATGACATGCTGTATAAATTTCATCCCTGTAACAAGTGGCTGTGTGCTTAAAGCCCTCAGTGCGGTCTATCAAAATGGATTTAGGACTACCTGAATAACCATTCTGATTATTGATTAACCCTGCAGAATAGATGTCAATCAGTTCGTTTCCACATATGCACTTCCATCAGGCACCAGAGACAAGGCAGAGAGCAGCACTCCCACATTTTCCCTGCCACACACACCACCCTCAGACTTGAGGCACAAAACTTCAGTTATCACGCGAAACCGCAAATATCCGAGAACTCATCGCGACCCTCACCCACCGCTAGGAGAGCCGGGCGCTAAGGGGCTTTCCGCCACCTTAGCAGGGGTAACTCTGCGATACAGACCCGGACCTGGCCAGAACAGCCTCCGAGTGGCGGCCGCGGGGGGACGGGAGGGCGGCGCCGGTCCCGCCGAGGGGCGCATCCCGGCGCTTCCCGTCGCATCCCGGCCCGCAGCCAGGCGCGGCGAGGGGAAAGCCAGCCCTGAGCATGGGGGAAACGCGGAGCCCGCCCGCAGTGGGAGGAAAAGAAAGGAAAAGAAATAGGAAGGAAAAGGAAGCGAGACCCGCACGCCCCGAGTACCGCGAAGTTCCCCGCGGAAGCGCCCGGCCCCTCTGCCCCAGGTCGGCGACGGCTGCCGGCTTCCTCCTTCCTCCACAAGAACCTGGCGGAGCAGCCCTCGGGAATATCCCCACCCCAAGCCCGGCCCCTCCGAAACCCGTCCCCTCTCCAACACCCACCTTTCCACTCGCTCCGCTCTCTTCGACGGGGGCGGAGGACACCTCCCCCAGCCCCTCTCTCCACCCCCGGGGCTCCGAGGAAGAAGAAGCCGGGATGTGCCGGCCTCCCGCCCCGCCCCGGGCGGCACCAGGTGACGCTACCGGGGGGCTCAGGGCCGGCGCCCTCAGCGCAGCCCGGCCCCGGGGCGGGGCAGCCCCTGCCCGGCGGGGGGGGCGGGCACTGGGCGGGGGCTCCCAAGGGCGGGGCCGCCCCGCCCCGAGCCGGTCGCGCGCGGCGCAGGCGCACCGAGGGCCCGCGGCCCCCTCCCGCCGCCTCCCGGCTGGGGGCGCCGGCGCGGGGCGGGGGCCTCGCG